>NC_060188.1:69106606-69406606 GCF_021184085.1 Oncorhynchus gorbuscha
CAGCATGGCTACCACAGCATTCTGCAGCGATATGCTATCCCATCTGGTTAGCACTTAGTGGGACTATCATTTGTTTTTCAACAGGCCAATGACCAACACACCTCTAGGCTGTGTAAGGGCTATTTTCCCAAGAAGGAGAGTGATGAGTGCTGTGTCAGATGACCTGGCCTCCACAATCACGCTACCTTAACCCAATTGCGATGGTTTTGGATTAATTGGACCGCAGAGTGAAGGTAAATTAGCCAACACGTGCTCAGCATATGTGTGAATTCTTTCAAGGATTCCAGGTGACTACCTCATGAAGATCATTGAGAGAATGCCAAGATTCTGCAAAGCTGTCATCGAGGCAAAGGGGGGCTACTTTAAACAATCCAAAATAGATTGACATGTTTAACACTTTTGTTGGTTACTACATGATTCCACATGTGTTATTTCATAGTGTTGATGTCTTCACTATTATTCTACTGTAACGTCTGCTTCCAACTCACACTCTCAAACATGTAGATCCCCTGAACGCAGCTCACTCTCTAGATCCCAATCACCTGAAATCTGATCACCTGTTCACACACCTGTATGTCATTATCACACACTATTTAGTTCAGTTCTTTGCACCCCATCATTGTGAGGTATTGTTTGTTTTGTGACACACTTCTATTCGGAGCTCTGTTTTTCCTGTGACTTAATCCTCCCGTGTATGATAGTGAGGCAGGCCAAAACTAACGATGCCATTTGCCTATTCCCTGCCTGTACTGTTGCCTTTTTGGACCCCCTGTGTATGACCTTCTGCCTGCCCCTGGACCCAGTTATCTGCCTCTTCCTGTGGTCCTTTGCAAATAAACACCGGCTGCGCCCTGCGATTGAAACCAGCCCTCTGTCTCCCATTATGTTCATTGAGACCAACATTTGAGCTTGCCTGTTTTGCATGTTATTTTGGCATTAATACGTGTCACATATCAACGTGCAAACAATGTAAAAAATATGTTGAGTTAATAAAGCCGCATACAAACATGGTCTCTTTTGTTTTCTTGAGTAAGGGACCTCCAAAATGCAGTTGTTTCAGCCTAGCTCAGTGATGATGGGGCAAGCCAGTAGAAAATATGGCGCATTGCGCTGTGATTGGTTCAGTTTCTGTCACTTATGGGGACACTACGTCACCGCCAAGTCCAACCGTAGAGCTTGACAATTCTAGCCCCTTGGGTGCTGCCATAGAGTTACATTAGAAGTGCCCATCCAAGAAGGCTCAAGGTCATTGACCACAGAAAATCACGTCAAATTACGTTATATCTACAGTCCCTTTGATTGGACTGATCATGTCAACATTATACTTTCAAAATCTAAGCTAGCAGTCATGTATCAAGTCAACAATCTACTGGCAAATCCTTTTTTTAATACTTGTCATATGAAGAGAAATTATAGATAAAACGTATCGGTGCTTATCGGCCATTGGACAAACATTGCACAACAAGTTGGAAATCGCAAATTCAACAATGAGTGGTTTGGAAGGAACCAGTGGCTAACTGCAAGCATTGCAAAGCAATCATTAGCCAAGTCTAAGATTAAGGGTCTTTTTTCCTAGTTTAAAATTATCAACATTCAACATGGACATGCTGTCAATGAAGCATGATTTGTGCCATGATCAAAACAATTTAACTCAGAACTGCAAAATATGACTTTAGTGATTTCAGGACAACTGGGAACTCTGGGAAAAACAAGCTACGACTAGGAAATATGTTTTGAACTTTCATCCAACTCGGAATTGCAAATTGGGAACTTGGGCCTCTTTCTAGAGCTACGACCTGAAGATCCCCGAAGGCAACCTGATTCGACCCAGATTCTTTTAGAGTTCCCAGTTGTCTTGAAAACACCATAAATCCAGAGAGTACCAGACTTTGATGACAAAGTTTGATGACAAAATTTGCCCACGAAGGACCGCTGCGCCACCTTCCTGTTCAAGTGAGCACAGCACAACAAGGTGAGTCCAAAAATGTTCTGTATGCTGCTGCATAAATGATGTTCTATGCCAAGGAGATATGTTTACTGTAGTTAAAAAAGTAATAAGTGTATGTTGTGTAGTAAGCTGTTAGTAGCCCATGTGCCTCACCCTAATAATTTGGTCTAATTTTGCCTACTGTTCTGACTTGGTGGTGCACATGTTGCCAAGAGCTTTCATTGTCTGCTTATACATTTCAAAAGTGCTGAACAAATAGTTATATTGACCAAGTCCGTCGCTCATAAAGTCTTAATCAAGATTACGGATTGCCACTTATCCGCTTGTCGTCCCCTTTTGCCATAGTTTGTATATCTCAATTGTCAGCAGAAACCACATTTGTTTAAGCAAGTCAGCCATCTCAGCTCTGTTTTTTTAAAAGGCAGTAAAAAAGTCTGAATGAACTGTTTCGCTGCCAGACATGGCTCTACTGATAGCCAAGTGTAGCAGTGGTAAAGTGTTGGGACTGCTGTTGGGACTCTGCTGTTGTGACAGCTTTATGTAGGCCCTAAAAGTTTGTGGGCACCATTTGTCACTGTTATAGTGCAATTAATGTATTGTTTAGTGTTGTTTTGTGTAGTGTAGTGGCTTGGCTGGGATGCATCCCCCCCAATTTTATTTGTGCCCCACAAAGATTTACATGCTAAAATCGCCACTGATATAGACAGGTGTGTGCCTTTCCAAATCATGTTCAATCAATTGAAGTTACCACAGGTGGACTCCAATCAAGTTGTAGAAACATCAAGGATGGTCAATGGAAACAGGATGCACCTGAGCTTAATTGAGTCTCATAGCAAAGGGTCTGAGCACTTATGTAAATGAGGTATTTCAGTATATACAATTGCCAAAAACCTGTTTTTGCTTTGTCATGATGGGGTATTGTGTGTAGATGAGGATTTTAAATTTATTTAATCAATTTAAGAAAGTCTGTAACATAACAAAATGTGGAAAAGGGGAGGGGGTCTGAATACTTTCCGAATGCACCGTACATTTTACAAACAGCATATTTTACATTAGTTATGTTTTGTTTGTTTTCAGTCCATATACCACCATATACTTTTCTGCTGTGCTGTGGTGTTTCACAAAAGTTCAGAACTTTTCTATTCTCATATTTTATACACATTGTAAATTAAAGAAAAAATGTTTTGCTAAGAGTATTATTATATTATTGATAGATTGATTATGACTTTTCAAAATCACCCAGCAGTGCAATTTGTAGAGTTAGCTCCAAGTAAATGTTGATTTTCTTTTCCATTCCCGAACAGTTCCAAAACAAGTGATCTAATGATTCTGTCTCTTCAGGTTGTATATATATATATATATCATTTTATTGGTTGCAAGAATTGTGTATAATCATTTAAATTGAAAAACTACGTTTTGAATCTGGTGTCATTTTTTGTATCAGTTCATAAACCAGTTCATAAATGTAATCGGTACATCAAAAATCTCCTCCCAACTATTTTGCAACATGTATGGCGGAGCTGTACATTTTTTGGTCCTTAAATGGAACTGGTATACTTTTTTTATTTACCACAATTTTCTTTAACCAATTTTGGTCTTTAATGCAGACAAGTTCCTTCTCTCCTTTCTACTTGCCTCCTCCAGCAGAACCGTCTTTGTTTCGGCGATGGTCTTGGTTATGCCGATGAGACCGTTGCTAACCCTGCTACGGCTAAGAAAACAGGGGACACTAAAGTACTAACAATAATTTCCTTGCAAAGGTGAAGAACACATCACCCGGTACTAATTGCTGATTGCCGAGGAGAAACCACTCCCCCTCCAATACAGCCACTGATTATGAAAACCACAACAGTCAGAAATTTCCCTGCCTCTTATTCCTGGTTGATGTGTCCACAATCATCTGCAAGTTATGAGCAGTCAGCAGTTCACACACCAAGTAGGCTACTGGGAAGACATGCAGCACTTAAAGTAGATGGCCATAGCTAGCAAAAAACAGTACTAGACAGCAAATAAAGACAAAAATCATACTTGCTCTAGGATTCTTCTAGCTATACAATGTGTTAGAATGACCGATTCTCAGGCAATAGAATGGTGTGTGTGTTTATGGTAGGTGAATGAAGATGTCGATGACCTGATGGTTAATGTCTGCTCAGGAGAAAGCAACCAATGAGTTTTAACTGCCGGATGTCTTCATTTTATGAATTGACCAAATAATGTTTGAAGGAGAGCTAACCTGTCAAAAGCCCCCTAGCCTTTGTAGAGTTCCCTCAACAACCAGACGTCCCGGTTTTCAGGGGAAATGGAAAGAGAGCCTGTGGCGCTTTTGGATGTTAACAAGGCGACACTCCATCTTAACTCCTCCTCCACATTTACTAGATTGGTTGAACAGTGCAGAAGAGAACCTCTCCCGACAGATTTCGTCTCATCAAATCAAATTAAAATCAAGTCCAATTTTATTGGTCACATACACATGGTTAGCAGATGTTAATGCGAGCGTAGCGAAATGCTTGTGCTTCTAGTTCCGACCATGCAGTTAAATCTCACAAGTAATCTAACAAATTCACAACAACTACCTTATACACACACAAATACACACAAATGTAAAGGGATGAATAAGAATATGAACATATAAATATATGGATGTGCGATGGTGTGAGGCATAGGCAAGATGCAGTAGATGGTGTAGAATACAGTATATACATATGAGATGAGTAATGTAGGATATCTCCCTCTGCTGTTTCCTGAAGTCCACGATCATCTCCTTTGTTTTGTTGACCTTGAGTGAGAGGTTATTTTCCTGACACCACACTCCGAGGGCACTCACCTCCTCCCTGTAGACTGTCTCGTTGTTGTTGCTAATCAGGCCTACCACTGTAGTGTCGCCTGCAAACACCAGTCTCAACATCAACAGTGAAGAGGCGACTCCGGGATGCTGGCCTTCCAGGCAGAGTTTCTCTGTCCAGTGTCTGTGTTCTTTTGCCCATCTTAATATTTTATTTTTATTGGCTAGTCTGAGATACGGCTTTTTCTTTGCAACTCTAGCTAGAAGGGCAGCATCCCGGAGTCACCTCCACTGTTGATGTTGAGACTGGTGTTTTGCTGGTACTATTTAATGAAGCTGCCAGTTGAGGACTTGTTTCTCAAACTAGACACTCTAATGTACTTGTCCTCTTGCTCAATTGTGCACTAGGGCCTACCACTCCTCTATCTATTCTGGTTAGAGACAGTTTGCACTGTTCTGTGAAGGGAGTAGTACACAGCATTGTACGAGATCTTCAATTTCTTGGCAATTTCTTGCATGGAATAGCCTTCATTTCTCAGAACAAGAATAGACTGACGAATTTCAGAAGAAAGTACTTTGTTTCTGGCCATTTTGAGCCTGTAATCGAACCCACAAATGCTGATGCTCCAGATACTTAACGAGTCTAAAGAATCCCAGTTTTATTGCTTATTTAATCAGGAAGATGACAAGCCAAGTTTTCAGCTGTGCTAATATAATTGCAAAAGGGTTTTCTAATGATCAATTAGCTTTTTAAAATGATAAACTTGGATTAGCTAACACAACGTGCCATTGGAACACAGGAGTGATGGTTGCCGATAATGGGCCTCTGTACGCCTATGTAGATATTCCATAAAATAATCTGACGTTTTCAGCTACAGTAGTCAGTTACAACATTAACCATGTCTACACTGTATTTTGTGATTAATTTGATGTTATGTTAATGGACAAAAAATGTGCTTTTCTTTCAAAAACAAGGACATTTCTACGTGACCCTAAACTTTTGAACGGTTGGGTATATATTTTTTTATCTATAAAGAATGTTTTTTTATTAATCAATATATTTGAGTTTAACCATAACATTTGTTGTAATATTCTTTCTACCTTTCCTTTTCTGGAGTGTAAAACTGAAATTCTAACCAGCTTTGTATGGCTTGTTAAGAAAGGCCGATACTTTAAACAATTTCATTTTCAATTAGTCGGAAATGAGAAGTTGTAGGCAAAAAGGCCATTTTAAAACAAAGGATGTGGCATTCTTAATAATCTACTGGAGAACCATTTTGGGTTTAAGTATAGCTTATGTACTTTGTATTTTTATTTGTTAAACTTTTTTTATACTTACAGGGGTCCTACAATTCTAAATCAAATTGCTAAATGATCATTTTCATAACCATCTTAAAACAATTCCATATGTTATCTTAGCAGAAATGATGATCTAAGGGTTTAGGCCTACAGAGGATAACTGGATGTTTTCTTGTGTTATTGAAGCCACTAATGCATGGCTGGTGCTGCAGGTATACAGATGTTAGACCTTAATTTGATCACTCTTTTGTTGTGGAACATTTTCCTGCACAAAGTCAAATGAGACTGAAAACCTGCAGTTCTCTTTCTCTCCATGCAAGGGCAGTCAAGTCAATCAGACCAGTTCTACCACATGCTGTTCAAACGCTAAAAGCGTCAGACTGTTTTTAAAACCAAAAAATGCAGCCCATGGTTTTTGAGATCTGCAGTATATATTATCGAAAAATATAAAGAGCAACTACATTTAAAAAGATACTGATCCCTTTGAAAGGGCCTATGTGGCATTGATACTGTATGAGTCAGAAAAAGTTATTCTGGTGTCAAAATTGACTACAAAGTGTTTTGGTCATAAAGTCAGTCTTGTCTAAAATGGAACATCTATGCATCACACCAGGTAAATGACGGTTGGGTTTTGATTTGACGATGTCCATTTGCCCTCTAACATGGGGTGAAAAGCTGCAGTGATTGGACTCTATCCAATAGCATAGACAGTGTGACAACACGTTGCACATTTTCTTTACTTGAAAATACTCCACCAAACACCTTAGAGGTAAAATTGCGCAACTAAAACATCCTCGGCCAAAACGTTAAAATGTATTACAGATATATTGAGTTATCTTAGATTCATTTGGGGGGGTTTTGAGGAAGTGAAATAGGCTTCCACATTGATAGAGTCTGATGGGAGATAAACATCCTTAACCAATCGCAGATTCAAATCAAATAAAAAAATCGAATCAAACTTTATTTGCCACATGCGCCGACAACAATAAGTACAGACTTTAAAGTGAAATGCTTACAAGCCCTTAACCAACAATGAAGTTCAAGAAGAAGAAAATATTCACGAAGTAGGCTAAAATAAAAAGTAATAATAAAAAGTAACACAATAAGAATAACAATAACAAGGCTATATACAGTCGTGGCCAAAAGTTTTGAGAATGACACAAATATTAATTTTCACAAAGTCTGCTGCCTCAGTTTGTATGATGGCAATTTGCATATACTCTAGAATGTCATGAAGAGTGATCAGATGAATTGCAATTAATTGCAAAGTCCCTTTTTGCCATTCAAATGGACTGAATCCCCAAAAAACAAAACGCAAAAAGGGCTTCACAGGCAAGGTTATTACTGCCAGTAAGATTGCACCTTAATCAACCATTTATCGGATCATCAAGAACTTCAAGGAGAGCGGTTCAATTGTTGTGAAGAATGCTTCAGGGCACCAAAGAAAGTCCAGCAAGCGCCAGGACCATTTCCTAATGTTGATTCAGCTGCGGGATCAGGGCACCACCAGTACAGAGCTTGCTCAGGAATGGCAGCAGGCAGGTGTGATTGCATCTGCACGCACAGTGAGGCGAAGACTTTTGGAGGATGGCCTGGTGTCAAGAAGCGCAGCAAAGAAGCCACTTCTCTCCAGGAAAAACATCAGGGACAGACTGATATTCTGCAAAAGGTACAGGGATTGCACTGCTGAGGACTGGGGTAAAGTCATTTTCTCTGATGAATCCCCTTTCCGATTGTTTGGGGCATCTGGAAAAAAGCTTGTCCGGAGAAGACAAAGTGAGCACTACCATCAGTCCTGTGTCATGCCAACAGTAAAGCATCCTGAGACCATTCATGTGTGGGTTTGCTTCTCAGCAAAGGGAGTGGGTTTGCTTCTCAGCAAAGGGAGCAGTGGGCTCACTCACAATTTTGCCCAAGAACACAGCCACGAATAAAGAATGGTACCAACACATCCTCCGAGAGAATCTTCTCCCAACCATCCAGGAACAGTTTGGTGACGAACAATGCATTTTCCAGCATGATGGAGCACCTTGCCATAAGGCAAAAGTGATATCTAAGTGGCTCGGGGAACAAAACATCGATATTTTGGGTCCATGGCCAGGAAACTCCCCAGACCTTAATCCGATTGAGAACTTGTGGTCAATCCTCAAGAGGCGGGTGGACAAACAAAACCCCACAAATTCTGACAAACTCCAAGCATTGATTATGCAAGAATGGGCTGCCATCAGTCAGGATGTGGCCCAGAAGTTAATTGACAGCATGCCAGAGAGTATTGCAGAGGTCTTGAAAAAGAAGGGACAACACCGCAAATATTTGCATGAACTTCATGTAATTGTCAATAAAAGTCTTTGACACTTATGAAATGCTTGTAATTATACTTCAGTATTCCATAGTAACATCTGACAAAAATGTCTAAAGACACTGAAGCAGCAGACTTTGTGAAAATTAATATTTGTGTCATTCTCTAAACTTTTGGCCACGACTGTACAGGGGGCTTCGGTACCGAGTCAGTGTGCAGGGGTACAGGCTAGTTGAGGTAATATGTACATGTAGGTGGGGGCGAAGTGACTGCATAGGTAACAAACAAACAGCAAGTAGCAGCAGTGTACAAAGGGGGGGGGTCAATGTAAATTGTCCTGTGGCGATTTTTATGATTTCTTCAGCTGTCTAATGGCTTTGGGGTAGAAGTTGTTGAGGAGCCTTTTGGTCTTAGACTTGGTGCTCCGGTACCACTTGAAGTGCGGTAGCAGAGAACACAGTCTGTAACTTGGGTAACTGGAATCTCTGACAATTTTATGGAATTTCATCTGACACTGCCTATTATATAGGTCCTGGATGGCAGGAAGCTTGGCTACAGTGATGTACTGGGCCGTTCGCACTACCCGCTGTAGCGCCTTACGATCAGATGCCGGGCAGTTTCCACACCAGGCGGTGATGCAACCAGTCAGGATGCTCTTGATGGTGCAGCTGTAGAACCTTTTCAGGATCTGGGGACCCATGCCAAATCTTTTCAGGCTCCTGAGGGGGAACATATTTTTTTGTGCCTTCTTCACGACTGTCTTGGTATGTTTGGACCATGAGAGTTTGTTGGTGATGTGGACACAAAGGAACTTGAAACTCTCGACCCGCTCCACCACAGCCCCGTCGATGTTAATGGGAGCCTGTTCGGCCCGCCTTTTCCTGTAGTCCACGATCAGCTCCTTTGTCTTGCTCACATTGAGGGAGAGGTTGTTGTCCTGGCACCACACAGCCAGTTCTCTGACCTCCTCCCTATAAGCCGTCTCATCGTTGTCTGTGATCAGGACTACCACTGTTGTGTCATCAGCAAACTTAATGATGGTGTTGGAATCGTGCTTTCCCAAACAGTCGTGGGTGAACAGGGAATACAGTAGGAGACTAAGTACACACCCCTGTGGAGCCCCAGTATTAAGGATCAGCATGGCAGATGTGTTGTTGCCTACTCTTACCACCTGGGGTGGCCCATCAGGATGTCCAGGATCCAGTTGCAGAGGGAGGTGTTTAGTCCCAGAATCCTTACCTTAGTGATGAGCTTCAAGTACACTAATGTTTTGAACACTGAGCTGTAGTCAATGAACAGCATTCTCATATAGGTGTTCCTTTTGTCCAGGTGAGAAAGGGCAGTGTGGAGTGCGATTGAGATTACATCATCTGTGGATCTTTTGGGGCGGTATGCGAATTGGATGGGTCTAGGGTGTCCGGGAGGATGCTGTTGATGTGAGCCATGACCAGCCTTTCAAAGCACTACATGGCTACCGACGTGAGTGCCACGGGGCAGTAATCATTTAGGAGGTTACCTTCGCTTCCTTGGGCACAGGGACTATGTTGGTCTGCTTGAAACATGTAGGTATTACAGACTCGGTCAAGGAGAGGTTGAAAATGTCAGTGAAGATATTTGACAGTTGGTCTGCACATGTTTTGAGTACACATTCTGGTAATCCGTCTGGCCCAACGGCTTTGTGAATGTTGACCTGTTTAAAGGTTTTGTTCACATTGGCTGCCGCGAGCGTTATCACACAGTCATCCAGAACAGCTGGTGCTCTCGTACATACTTCAGTGCAGTTTTTTCCCTGGTTGCACATTTTTCCCTGGTTGCACGTAAAATTTTGGTAAAACTGATTTAAGTTTGCCTGCTTTAAAGTCCCCGGCCACTAGGAGCTCCACTTCTGGGTGAGCATTTTCTTCTTTGCTTATGGCCTTATAGAGTTGGTTGAGAGCTGTCTTAGTGCCAGCTTCTCTTTGTAATGGTAAATAGATGGCTAAGAATAATAGAGATGAGGACTCTCTTGGTAGATAGTGTGGTCAACAGCTTATCATAAGGTACTCTACCTCAGGCGAGCAATACCTCAAGACTTCTTTAACCTCTTGCTCCTACCTGGCACGCAGGCGTCCCATCTAGTGCTCTGGAAATGCAAATGCGCTACGCTAAATGCTAATAGTATTAGTTAAAACTCAAACGTTCATTAAAATACACATGCAGGGTATTAAATTAAAGCTACACTCGTTGTGAATCCAGGCAACAAGTCAGATTTTTAAAATGCTTTTCGGCGATAGCATGAGAAGCTATTATCTGATAGCATGTAACACCACAAAAGACCCGCAGGGGACGTAAACGAAATAATTAGCATATTCGGCGCTACACAAACCGCACAATAAAATATAAAACATTCATTACCTTTGACCATCTTCTTTGTTGGCACTCCTAGATGTCCCATAATCACTATTGGGTCTTTTTTTCGATTAAATCGTCCATATATAGCCTAGATATCGTTCTATGTAGAGTGTGTGATAAACGGAAAAAATAGCGTCATTTTTTAAAATTCAAAAAGTCGACGATAAACTTTCACAAAACACTTCAAAATACTTTTGTAATGCAACTTTAGGTATTAGTACACGTTAATAAGCGATAAAATTTATCAGGAGGCGATGTAAATTCTATAGGTGTTGTCTGGAAAAACATGTCCGGAGAGAGCTCGACCAAAACATCCGGTCGGAGACCGGAGGGAAGTGGTTCCCTTGATTTGGTTCAACCAAGAATCAAAGCTGAATCAAATGACAAGACTCTAGACATCGTGTGGAAGCTGTAGGCACTGAAACCCCGGTCTCATGTAATTCGGTTCACTTTGAACAATTCCTGGAAGTAGCGCAAGGATATTTATTTCCATTTTCAGTGATCAGGTTTTCCTGTGCTTTTCGATGAAATGCACGTTCTGTTATAGTCACAGCCGTGATTTAACCAGTTTTATAAACGTCTGAGTGTTTTCTATCCACACATACTAATCATATGCATATACTATATTCCTGGCATGAGTAGCAGGAAATGTTGCGCGATTTTTAACAGAATGTTCGAAAAATTAGGGGGTAGGAGGAAGAGGTTAATATTCGACATTGCGCACCAGCTGTTATTGACAAAAATACACACACCCCCACCCCTCGTCTTACCAGAGGTAGCGTCTCTGTTCTGCGTGATCCCGCCAGCTCTATTTTCTCTGTTTCTTCGTTCAGCCACATCTTAGTGAAACATAAGATGTTAGAGTTTTTAATGTTCCGTTGGTAGGATAATCTTAATAGTAGGTCATCAATTTTATTTTCCAACAATTGTACGTTAGCAAGGAGAATAGAAGGCATTGGGAGTTTGTTCACTCGCCTCCAAATTCTCAGAAGGATCACCGATCTGCGTCCCCTTTTCCGGCATCTTTTCTTCACGCAAAAGGTGTGGATCTGGGCTTGTTCCAGTGAAAGCAGAAGGATATCCTTCTCGTCGGACTCATTAACGGAAAAAGTTTATTTCAGTCCACGGTGAGTAATCGCTTTTCTGATGTCCAGAAGTTATTTTTGGTAATAAGAGATGGTAGCAGCAACATTATGTACACAATAAGTAAAAATGTAAGTTACGCAAAAAAATAACAAAATTGCACTATTGGTTGGGAGAATGTAAAACGTCAGCCATGTTCTTCGGTGCCATCTCGTTCTTCGGTCAGGATCTAGTTTTTCTAATGAGCAACAGAAAGTGGCACTTTAAGGATTTCTAGCGAACCAAAGGTAACGAATCAACTGTCAAAATTGAGATCAACAGTGGCCTGGAGTGGTCTTGCTGGTAAGGGGCGCTTCCGTCATTGCGCACATACAGTATAGGCCTACTGTGTCACCATTCCAGCACCCACGCCCTTCTGACACAAATAACTAAATTCCCCTGATTGACTTGATTTAGTTACACAGTTCAGCAATATTTTAGCCCTGATCTTTAATATTTAAATGTACCTTTATTTAACCAGGCAAGTCAGTTAAGAACACATTCTTATTTTCAATGACAGTGGGTTAACTGCCTGTTCAGGGGCAGAACAACAGATTTGTACCTTGTCAGCTCAGGGGTTTGAACTCACAACCTTCCAGTTACTAGTCCAACGCGCTAACCACTAGGCTACGCTGCCGCCCTTTGATAAGAAATCAGTTGTATTTAAAACGAACAGGAACAAATGGAATAATAACTGTAGGCTACATCAACATTTACTTTCCATTTATACATTTATACAAAGTGTCTGGTAAATTGCCACAGTAGATATGCTTGGTAAATGAGGAAATACTTAATTTACATTGTACAGAATGCTTGTCAAATAGAGACATCTCTCTTAGTCTGTTCAAAAAGGACTAAGTTATCCTGAGTGTGAACATATTTTGAAAGACTTAACAGGACTAAGGTAAGGACTAAGGTAACACCGACATCATCTTTTAGGGAGCAGCAATGAAGTGACCAATAATGGTTGATCAGCTGTGCGGGTGAATTTACAGCATATTGATGGTTTAACAAGACATCAGATTGCGATAATCTAGTGCCACCGATCGTTTCAATATGCCCCTTGTTATTTGATTATATTGCAGTACCTTCTGTATGCTACCTGTTAGCCTAGCCATTGTCACATAATGGAAGGTGTGAAAACATTTACATTTACATTTAAGTCATTTAGCAGACGCTCTTATCCAGAGCGACTTACAAATTGAAAACTGATAATAGGCTGTTGTTTGTGTTTTCCTGGCTGATTTGGGTCATCAGGTGTTTGACAGATGTAGGCCTACTGTAGAACGATAACTTTTCCTCCCGTGTGGATGCTCACCCACGTTTTATAGTTAGGCTATGTGTAATTTGTCTTTGGTGTGGATGGCCCTTACATAGGTGAGATTTCCATTGCTAAGCTGTTATATTACAGGTACAATAGTATAGGCCTACTGTACTTTGATTTCATTATTTGAAGTCATCCTTCTTGTGATTTCAAAACCTGTATTGTGTGACTTTAATATTTCATTTCGTAAAGCTGTCAAGATGTTTATGCATTGGAGCCTATCCAAAGACAATTTCGTTAAGCTGTGATTTGAACCCATGCCAGAGTCAGCAGGTGTTACCCCTGGACCACACAGCTACTGAGGCCATCAATAAATTATTCTGCATATTACTTGCCTT
Source organism: Oncorhynchus gorbuscha (assembly GCF_021184085.1). NCBI lineage: Eukaryota > Metazoa > Chordata > Actinopteri > Salmoniformes > Salmonidae > Oncorhynchus > Oncorhynchus gorbuscha. The sequence goes on from NC_060188.1 coordinate 69,120,110, forward strand.
GAAAATATAATAATAATAATACAAATAAAAAATATCCCTAATGAAAAAACATCTACCCCCTACAATTTATTATAATCCACATAAGAATTCACACAAGATGCACTGTAGCACAAACGTAGCCTGCGTGTACTCTACATAGGCTGCATTAACACAGGAAACCCAATTCTGATATTTTTGGACTTTTCACCAATCGCATTAGACCTTTTCACATCAGATCTGTTTCAGAGCTGATCTGAATGGTCAAAATACCAATTAGTGAAAAAAAGATCAGAATTGGCCTGCCTGTCTAAACGCAGCCATAGGCTACTTGAACTGGTGCCGAGTGAACCTACAGTCTAAATTACAATAGCTATGGTACTGCATTGTATACAAACACCGATTCCAGCTGCCCTCTGGTGGTAATTGTAAATATTTCTTCAGCTATTCAAATCCTCCTGATGCATGATATTTTTTTTCCTGCGACGAAACTGGTCAAATTAAGATCTGACAACTGTAAACGGAGATTGTAGGGCTGTGTTTTACTAAATGGAGTCCATACATCAAGATGTACAGTAAGGATGTGCAGCTCCTGAGTGGCGCAATGGTCTAAGGCACTGCAGCACAGTGCTAGAGATGTCACTACAGACCCTGGTTTAATCCCCGGCTGTATCACAAGCAGCTGTGATTGAGAATCCCATGGGGAGGTGCACAATTGGCCAGTGTAAGCTGTCATTGTAAATTAGAATGTGTTCTTAAATGACTTGTCTAGTTAAGTAAAGGTTAAACCATGCCTGTCCAGAAGTCCCTGTGATGTGAAGCCATGCAGTCAGGTGGTGGTGCAGGACAATGTGATAAAGATAAGCCCTCTTCATGGTTTATAAATTGATATACAAAATGAGTCAAATTATTATACACAATTCTTGCAACAAATAGAATGTTATATAGGGGATACAACCATCCCACCTCTGCAGATTTAGCTGTGAAGAGACAGAATCATTAGATCACTTGTTCTGGTACTTCCTGTATGTAGTTTGTTTTTGGTCCCAGGTTCAGGAATGGCTGAAAAATGGCAACATTTACTAGTGTAACGGATGTGAAACGGCTAGCTTAGTTAGCGGTGACGTCACTTGCTCTGAGACCTTGAAGTAGTAGTTCCCCTTGCTCTGCATGGGCCGCGGCTTTTGTGTATGATATTTAATTCATTAATTTGTATTTTATTGCATGACATAAGTATTTGATCACCTACCAACCAGTAACAATTCCGGCTCTCACAGACCTGTTCGTTTTTCTTTAAGAAGTCCTTCTGTTCTCCACTCATTACCTGTATTAACTGCACCTGTTTGAACTCGTTACCTGTATAAAAGACACCTGTCCACACACTCAATCAAACAGACTCCAACCTCTCCACAATGGCCAAGACCAGAGAGCTGTGTAAGGACATCAGGGAAAAAATTGTAGACTTGCACAAGGCTGGGATGGGCTACAGGACAATAGGCAAGCAGCTTGGTGAGAAGGCAACAACTGTTGGCGCAATTATTAGAAAATGGAAGATGACGGTCAATCACCCTCGGTCTGGGGCTCCATGCAAGATCTCACCTCATGGGGCATCAATGATCATGAGGAAGGTGAGGGATCAGTCCAGAACTACACGGCAGGACCTGGTCAATGACCTGAAGAGAGCTGGGCCCACAGAAAGAAAAGAAAACCATTAGTAACACACTACGCCGTCATGGATTAAAATCCTGCAGCGCAGCCAAGGTCCCCCTGCACAAGCCAGCGCATGTCCAGGCCCGTCTGAAGTTTGTCAGTGACCATCTGGATGATCCAGAGGAGGAATGGGAGAAGGTCATGTGGTCAGATGAGACAAAAATAGAGCTTTTTGGTCTAAACTCCACTCGCTGTGTTTTGAGGAAGAAGAAGGATGAGTACAACCCCAAGAACACCATCCCAACCGTGAAGCATGGAGGTGGAAACATCATTCTTTGGGGATGCTTTTCTGCAAAGGGGACAGGATGACTGCACCGTATTGAGGGGAGGGCGGATGGTGCCATGTATCACAAGATCTTGGCCAACAACCTCATTCCCTCAGTAAGAGCATTGAAGATGGGTCGTGGCTGGGTCTTCCAGCATGACAACGACCCGAAACACACAGCCAGGGCAACTAAGGAGTGGCTCCGTAAGAAGCATCTCAAGGTCCTGGAGTGGCCTAGCCAGTCTCCAGACCTGAACCCGATAGAAAATCTTTGGAGGGACCTGAAAGTTCGTATTGCCCAACGACAGCCCCGAAACCTGAAGGATCTGGAGAAGGTCTGTATGGAGGAGTGGGCCAAAATCCCTGCTGCAGTGTGTGCAAACCTGGTCAAGAACTACAGGAAACGTTTGATCTCTGTAATTGCAAACAAAGGTTTCTGTACCAAATATTAATTCTGCTTTTTTGATGTATCAAATACTTATGTCATGCAATAAAATGCAAATTAATTACTTAAAAATCATAATGTGATTTTCTGGATTTTTGTTTTTTGGATTCCGTCTCTCACAGTTGAAGTGTACCTATGATAAAAATTACAGACCTCTACATGATTTGTAAGTAGGAAAACCTGCAAAATCGGCAGTGTATCAAATACTTGTTCTCCCCACTGTATATATTTTCCAAAAAATATGGGGGATTTCTAAATTATGCAGACAATTACACTGGTAGAAGCCACAATCTATCTGCAATATTAAAGGTGATCTAGCCCCTAAAAAATAAAAACAAAATATAGATAAGCCCTCCTACAGACCATCACTGTGATGAATGTTAAAATACACCCCTGGCACTCTCTGCCATTCTCCGTAACACTCCCTCTCTCTCCCTCCTCTCTCTCAATATTTTTCTCCACTATCTCCCTCTCTCTGTCCCTCAAACACCAGCCTTGTGCTCCTCCTCTGCCCTGCCTGTGCCTCCATCTCTCCTTCCTTCTAAACCGAAACTATAGTTTTCTTTCCCTTTCTTTCCCTCTATCTCATTCTCTCATTAGATGTTAATGACAGGTCTTATATGCAGTCTTTGGCTGGCTTTAAAGTCCAATTATCCTCCAAGGTGAGCGAGAGCTCACTGATCCTGCGGTCCATGGAGAATATCTCTTCTCTTTTGAAGAAGGGGAGGTGCACTGTACCATTTCAAATATCAAACGTTACTCATTTTTTAAATGTCACACATCTTGGCTAATAATAACACTTCACTGTCTAAAGTATTACTGACAACCATGATCATCACTCTCTACCCTCTCTCAGCCAGAAGAGGACTGGCCAGCCTGGTTCCTATCTCGGTTTTTTCCTACGTATGTAGGATCTTAATTTGAGACAGTTTGCTACAGCAGGAAAATTATCCTGCAGCAACATAAAATGTGAATTATTATGTGGATTATAATTCATGGACATTGTTGTAGGGGATAATGCATTTTTCGTTAGGGGAAATCAATTCTGACATTTCAGAGTGGAAATTACACATTTTAGAAGCCTTTTTAAAACTCAAATACACGGCAAGTTTGCATTTTCCATTTCTTATTTTCAAAATAAGATCCTACATCTGGTTCCTTCCTTTTCTATGGAGTTTTTCCTAGTCACTGTAACGGCCGATTTCCTCTTCGTCTGAAGAGGAGTAAGGATCGGACCAAGATGCAGCGTGGTAAGTGTTCGTGAAGATATTTTAATAAAGACAAAATTAACACTCGAAAAAAAACAATAAATTATAACGTGAAATCTACAAAAGCCGAAGCTGTACCGTGTGGCGACAAACACACACATGGAAACAAACACCCACAAACCAACAGTGAAACCCAGGCTCCCTAAGTCTGATTCTCAATCAGAGGCAGGTGTCGTTAGTTGTCTCTGATTGAGAATCATACTTAGGAGCCTGGTTTTCACTGTTGGTTTGTGGGTGTTTGTTTCCGTGTGTGTGTTTGTCGCCACATGAAGGAAACATGTGCACCTGGCAACCTTGGTTTGCGAGAACTGCCTCCGGCCTGCCACAGTGCGCGATGAGACAAGGATATCCCTACCGGCCAAACCCTCCCTAATGACGCTAGGCCAATTGTGTGTTGCCCCACGGTCCTCCCGGGCCACCCGGGAGGCCCCCCAGCATTCTTATTTAATTTCAGAAGTTATATCACAGATATTTAATTCCCTAACTGAAATGGAATTCTGCAATCAATGCCATCACATCAGTACTCTTGTTCAAAGCACTGTAATGGCTGGAACGGAGCAAATGGAATGGCATCAAACACAAGGAACCCCTCCCCCCCCCGCTATGACAGCACTGTTGAAATGTGGGCTATATGCGGTGAATGTACTCCATTTACTGTACATGGGTATGTGCGGTCAGCACTAAACCTCGTAAAGACTTTAATGTTTGAAACATTGTAATCTGTACCAGTGCAGCAAGCAACACTGCAGTGAACATTGAGTCAGTATTCCTTACTATAGATTGTGGATAGTTGCGGTGGTGGTGGCCTGACCTCCCATGGCCTGTTGGAGCTAATGAAGTTCTCCGCTAAGTAATCAACCCCAGTGGAAATCATCTGAGCTGAAGCCAACATATGGTTCTTCGGTTTTATTTCACCATTGCATGCCCATGCATATTCTATCAGGCAGCATGCCGTGCACCCGTCTGTTTCATAATGGAGATTTTGCAAGATGCAAGGCAAGATGGTGTGTGTTTTTCTTGTATGTCTTCCTTTCACTGTTAATCAGATTTTATAGTTCATGTACAGTCATTTGAGATCTTGGTTAAAACAACTTTGCAATATCCTTGTAGCTGGATACTCCACTAGTCACAGTATGTCTTGTCTCAGGGCTGTATAATGCTGTTATGACTTCTGTTTAGTTCCAGAAATGTGCCCTTTACGCTCAGTTTGTACTGATGTGGGATCTTAATTCGATCACCTTGTTGCAAGAGATGTTTCCTGCAATGCAGGACATTTTACACTTGTAATGTATTTAAAGGTTTAAAAAGGCTTCTAAAGTTTGTAATTTCCATATTGACTTGACTTTCCCTTACAAAAATTGTATCCCCCGCTACACAAATGTCAATATTATAATCCACATAATTCACCTTTCCCATTGCTGAAGGATTATTTTCCTGCTGTAGGAGACAGGCTCAAATTAAGATCCAACATCTGAATGTCAAATACAATTTGAGTTATGCAACATTACAGACTATATTGCCGACCTGTAGCTAGTAATATAGTAGAGTGTAAGAGACACAGACTGACCTGTAGTAATGTAGTGAGAGTAAGACGCAGACTGACCTGTAGTAATTTAGTGAGTGTGAGAGACACAGACTGACCTGTAATAATGTAGTGAGACTAGCGTACTCTCTCATGTGGAGGCAACATGAGCAGCCAAGTAAAACAGACCGTCTGCTCTGCTGCTTTGTTTCTCTCTCCTCCAGCACTCTGTCTGTTCCTCTCCTCTTCTGATCTGTTTGTTCTTGCCCCCTCTTCCCACTCTACTTCTCCTCCTCTCGCGAAGGGATCTGATAACATCGCTAGTGCCAATCTATTTCCCATCAATGCCCCATTCCCAAACGCTCAGGTTCATTTTGTACTCTAATGTCATGTAAACAAATGTGATTTGATTGCCCAACACTTGCACTTACACTAGAGAATTCAGACCCAAAAGCCTATCTCTTTGTAACACGACAGCACCCTTACCAAGAAGGGTTAACAATGTGCGATAATTATTCAATTACTTATTCCACAGGCTGTGATGCATGACTAGATTACAGACGCAGAAAATAGATTACACGTTTGCCATCTGCTCTCCCTTCATTGATCTTCTGATTGAGGAAAGTTGAGGGCTACCTCATTGAATTTGTGGCAATCAAAATGTTCATCTCCCTGGCAGAGGCAATTTCCATCACGTTTCATTTCAGTTGCATAAACACACTGGCTGCACACTGGGAGAAAGAATCGACTTACATGCTTTAATGAGTAAACTAGTAGTAATATGGACTTCTAAGGTACACTTTTGCAGTATGTGTTTATAATGTATTTGTCTGTTTGTTTGTATGTGTGTGTGTGTGTGTGTGTGTGTGTGTGTGTGTGTGTGTGTGTGTGTGTGTGTGTGTGTGTGTGTGTGTGTGTGTGTGTGTGTGTGTGTGTGTGTGTGTGTGTGTGTGTGTGTGTGTGTGTGTGTGTGTGTGTGTGTGTGTGTGTGTCAAATCAAAATCAAATGTATTTATATAGCCCTTCGTACATCAGCTGATATCTCAAAGTGCTGTACAGAAACCCAGCCTAAAACCCCAAACAGCAAGCAATGCATGTGTAGAAGCACGGCGGCTAGGAAAAACTCCCTAGAAAGGCCAAAACCTAGGAAGAAACCTAGAGAGGAACCAGGCTATGTGGGGTGGCCAGTCCTCTTCTGGCTGAGATTATAACAGAACATGGCCAAGATGTTCAAATGTTCATAAATGACCAGCATGGTCGAATAATAATAAGGCAGAACAGTTGAAACTGGAGCAGCAGCACTGCCAGGTGGACTGGGGACAGCAAGGAGTCATCATGTCAGGTAGTCCTGGGGCATGGTCCTAGGGCTCAGGTTCTCCGAGAGAGAGAAAGAAAGAGAGAAGGAGAGAATTAGAGAACGCACACTTAGATTCACACAGGATACCGAATAGGACAGGTGAAGTACTCCAGATATAACAAACTGACCCTAGCCCCCCGACACATAAACTACTGCAGCATAAATACTGGAGGCTGAGACAGGAGGGGTCAGGAGACACTGTGGCCCCATCCGAGGACACCCCCAGACAGGGCCAAACAGGAAGGATATAACCCCACCCACTTTGCCAAAGCACAGCCCCCACACCACTAGAGGGATATCTTCAACCACCAACTTACCATCCTGAGACAAGGCTGAGTATAGCCCACAAAGATCTCCGCCATGGCACAACCCAAGGGGGGGGGGGGTGTAGCACATGCTTGTGTGTGTTTGGGCATGTTTGTGTGTTTTTGTGTTTTTGTGTGCGCGTGCCTGTGGGTGTGTGTGTGTGTGTGTGTGCTTTTTGGCGCTGTACTGTTTTCAATACAATTAGCATCTGTACATTGGGGAAGGCTCATCCCTTACCGTAGGCAGTCACCCAGCCACAGCTGAACCATACAGCTGTATCCCGCTGGTTTAGGGAATTGTGTAGAGTGATATAAACCAGGGACAGGCAGAGAGGAAGTCATAGAGGAGACCTTGGTTTAATATAGATATTCATAAATTAGATCAACAAGGAGACGTGTACATGGGAGCCAACTGTTCCAATCGTTTCAGTAATTTGGTTACCAGTGCAGATGACTTGTCGAAGATTTATGAAGTCATTGTCTAATCCTGGTATATACATTACATGGCCAAAAGTATGTGGATACCCCTTAAATTTTGTGGATTCGGCTATTTCAGTCACACACGTTGCTGACAGGTGTACAAAATTGAGCACACAGCAGTGCAGTAGAATGGCCTTAGTGAAGAGCTCAGTGACTTTCAACGTGGCACCGTCATAAGATGTCACCTTTCCAATAAGTCAGTTTGTCAAATTTCTGCCCTGCTAGAGCTGCCCTGGGCAACTGTAAGTGTGGTTATTGTGAAGTGTAAACATCTAGGAGCAGCAACGACTCAGCCAAGAAGTTGTAAGTCACACAAGCTCACAGAATGGGACCGGCAAGTGCTGAAGCGTGTAGTGCGTAAAAATCATGTCCTCAGTTACAACCTTTTTCTGGAAGCAATGTCAGCACAACAACTGTGTGTCAGGGGCTTCATGAAATGGCTTTCCATGTCCGAACAGCAGCACACAAGCCTAAGATCAAAATGTGCAATGCCAACAGTTGGCTGGATTGGTATCAAGCTCACTGCCATTGGACTCTGGAGCAATGGAAACGCTTTCTCACGCTTCACCATCTGGCAGTCCGACTGATGAATCTGGGTTTGGCAGATGCCAGGAGAATGCTACTTGCCCTAATGCAAAGTGCCATCTGTAAAGTTTGGTGGAGAAGGAATAATGGTCTGGGGCTGTTTTTCATGGTTCAGGCTAGGCCCCTTAGTTCTAGTGAAGGAAAATCTTAAAGCTACAGCATACAGTGACATACTCGAACATGCAGAACAGAATTTTAAAAGGCATCTGAAGTTTGTAATATCCACGTAAAACATGTTTTCCTGCTGTAGCAAACAAGCACAAATTAAGATCCTACATCTGTAGTTTAGGTGCAGAACTGGGGTCAGGAGAATAACTGTTGACTCCGAATGTGATGTTGATATTTAGAACAGTGTGGATAAGAGCTATCATTGTAAAGATGAACACAGTGAATTATTTAATGATAGAGTTTTACAAAGAGGGGAATGAGGAGGCAGTGTTGCTGTCTGAGTGCTGATACTGTACTATCCCTCAGTACAATAATCTCTGTTACTGTCCTCTCTATATCTCCACAGCAACTGGCCCAGCAACCAGACTGCTAACAAAATCAAACTCAACTTAGCTTCTGTGACACATTCATCTTTTGATTAGGAGTTGGATGACTTGTGATTTGTGTTTGCTGAGGTTGTGCTGCTTGTCATCCGCTGTCATTGATATGATGATTACATGTTGGTTTTCAGCACATGTACTCTGCATCTGCACACACTCCTAATTTCCTCCTGGCCACGTGTCAATGGGTTCATAATAAATAACCTCACCATTCATTACTCCTCATATTATTATGGATCAAATTGTCCACACGTCTTCAATCTTAACTGTCCCTCCTCCAATCCCACTCTTTTCCAGTGCCCTCCTGGCCTCCCCAAGGCCCCAGTCACATGGCTGTCTCCACTGACTGGCTGAAGGTTTAATCTCACTAAAAGGCGCCACACCCTCTATCTGGACCACTCTTATTAAAGTAGTGGCAGGTAGCCTAGTGGTTAGAGTGTCGGACTAGTAACTGGAAGGTTGTAAGATTGAATCCCCGCGCTGACAAGTTGTGGTTCTGTGGTTCTGCCCCTGAACAAGGCAGTTAACCCACGGTTCCGAGACCAGTTAACCCACTGTTCCTAGACCAGTTAACCCACTGTTCCTAGACCAGTTAACCCACTGTTCCTGGACCAGTTAACCCACGGTTCCTAGACCAGTTAACCCACTGTTGCTAGACCAGTTAACCCACGGTTCCTAGACCAGTTAACCCACTGTTCCTAGACCAGTTAACCCACGGTTCCTAGACCAGTTAACCCACTGTTCCTAGACCAGTTAACCCACTGTTCCTAGACCAGTTAACCCACGGTTCCTAGACTAGTTAACCCACTGTTCCTAGACCAGTTAACCCACTGTTCCTAGACCAGTTAACCCACTGTTCCTAGACCAGTTAACCCACTGTTCCTAGACCAGTTAACCCACTGTTCCTAGACCAGTTAACCCACTGTTCCTAGACCAGTTAACCGACGGTTCCTTGGCCGTCATTGAAAATAAGAATTTCCTCTCAACTGATTTGCCTAGTTAAATAAAGAAACTCTTATCAGCAAAGCCATTAGGTCTAGGATCACTAACGCTCTTATTTCCTATCGCTATGTCATATTAGAGGTAAGATTGGGATTACAATAGATTATTCAAAGATATTGGTATTGTTTTGAAAATATGTAGTTTTGTTATTTGGTGAAATAATCATGTGTTTTATCAGGTTATGTCTGCTTCCTCTGTCTTACCCATATTAATCCAACATGTGATGGCGTTTGAGGAGGAGTTGAGGCCAAGCAAGTGACAGCTGTGGTGTACTGGGAGTCAGTGTGTGCGTTTCAGCAGGAGTCAGTGGGAGACTGGGGGAATCACGTGTAGGTAAAACACACTCCATTGCATTACACTACATTACACACAACAGACTAACTGACTACACAATGTTTCAGTCTGTTATCATAAAACCATTCAGGTCAGGAGTTTTACTTTCATATCTAGACTGAACTGGTGCAATATCAGTGATTCATAGGTAGAAACTCGATCTATACACAATAATGTAACCTAACCTCTGAGAGAGATGTATCATTCTTGTTTCTTTAATAATTGATGCTAACTCAGGTTTTGAAATTCTGTGCAGCTAAAAGCCAATGGATTGTTAAGTTGTATTACATGAGATAAACTGCAGAGCAGAGGAGGGAGTACAGTTTAAACATGTCCCACTCTATAGAGAGCTACTGTTGCCAGTCAGTGCATGAGTAGAGTCTACGTACAGTTAAAGTGTACATTTGAAGGAGGTTCAAACTTTTCACACATGCTGGACCTGTGATTACTAATGACACTTGTCCATCCATGACCACTGACCTGAGAGCCAGAAAGCTATTGAATCACCTAACCATACCAATAGGCAGATTCTGAAACCTGACCAGAGATAGCCAGCCACTCCCAAAATGTGCATAGTTACTAATCTCTTACTCAGAGGACTCTGAGTGAGATCAGTTGGAATAAACTCACCTGGGAATATCAGTGTTGGACAGGAAAGTGCTGCTGTCTGTCGGTCTTCCTGGACTGCATGAATCATAGTCTTACGCACACACAGACACACACACAGGCACACGCACGCACGCACGCACGCACGCACGCACGCACGCACACACACACACACACACACACACACACACACACACACACACACACACACACACACACACACACACACACACACACACACACACACACACACACACACACACACAGCTATGTTCAGTTCAGTTCAGCTCACTGAATCCTCCAGTGGTGACACAGGCTATAAGCCTCCATCAAAGAGCCTTAGATGAAAGCCTAAATAAAAGCACCTGGGTTGTGATTTGTGATTAGCGCTTGGGTCAATGTTTGGATTTGATCAAAGCCAGAGCCTGTCTGTGTGGAAGTCTCTGGTCTGCTATGGACTCTGCTCATAGGTCTGCCCTGTGATGTGTACTGAGTGGATTTTGGGGCCATTGCAACTAACTCTGCCTGGCTGACTTTGTTTAGCGTGCTCATTCATGTTGTTTCCTTTTCATTACCAAGTAATTCATGTTTGCCTGTGGTTTGTTCATGTCTGGCCTGGGTACACAACTTTTAATCATACCCTGTTATTAAAACACAACTAACATTGTCATAAAGTATTTGCACAGAAATTCAAAGTGTCCATGCGTACTCATTACTGTATATCTAAAGTTAGTAGTTCACTCAGTTGCTGCATGTTGGTATCCACTCTGTAAACAAATCCTAGTCTTTCTGCTCCCCAATGTATGGAACTGTCCTCTTGATGTGATTTAACCTTGTGCCCTCTCATTGCCTGCATACTGACATTGGGTAGAAAGCTGAGGCGTTTTGATATTTATTTATTTGTAATTTTTTTTACACATACATACATACATACATACATACATACATACATACATACATACATACATACATACATACATACATACATACATACATACATACATACATACATACATACATACATACATACATACATACATACATACATACATACATACATACATACATACATACATACATACATACATACATACATACATACATACATACATACATACATACATACATACATACATACATACATACATACATACATACATACATACATACATACATACATACATACATATATACATACATATATACAGGTATATATATATTATTGCTGTAATTCTGGAGCCATTCCAATATTCGCTCCCAATATCCCCATAACAGGGTGCTATGTTCATATCTGATACATCATTTTTCATCTTAACGCATGCTGATTATTACATGTCACAGTAGCAGGATGCAAATAAATGAAACAGTTGCATGTCATGTCACAATCTATCCATTCTATGAATGCTTCAGGAACATGCTTTTTTCAAAGTCCATAGGAGAAAAAAACATACAGTTTCCATTAGAGAACAAAATCTTAACAAAGAGAACATTAATTTGATATATTCTTAAAGCTGGCAATCTATGATTAATCTCCAGCGCCACCCAAATCCCAGCACCCAACCTGACGCATGCCATGCCCCCGCCCACCTAAGCCTCATAGCTGAAAAAGCATACTTTATGCAATTGTTATTACATTAAACTATTTACAGTAACTTGGAAATATGGCACCAAATTTGGTAGTAAAGAAAACAACTTGTGGGTTACACGTTAAAATGTTCTGTGAGTAAATACTTCTGTTTCCTGTGTAATGGAAAAAGAAGGGCTTGTTGGAATTCCATGAATTCCTTTAGTGCTTCATACTGTAGTCAGTTCTTTAAGAATGCATAATACAGTAAGAGAGGAGGGGGTGCTAGTGGGGGGCGAACGAAGGAGGGGGTGCTAGTGGGGGAGTGGGAGGAGGAGGGGTGCTAGTGGGGGAGCGGAAGGCGGAGGGGGTGCTACTGGGGGAGTGGGAGGAGGAGGGGTGCTAGTGGGGGAGCAGGGGGGGAGGGGGTGCTAGTGGGGGGGGCGAACGAAGGAGGGGGTGCTAGTGGGGGAGCGGAAGGCGGAGGGGATGCTACTGGGGGAGTGGGAGGAGGGGGGAGGGTGCTAGTGGGGGAGCGGAGGGCGGAGGGGGTGCTAGTGGGGGAGTGGAAGGCGGAGGGGGTGCTACTGAGGGAGTGGGAGGAGGAGGGGGTGCTAGTGGGGGAGTGGAGGGCGGAGGGCGGAGGGGGTGCTAGTGGGGGAGCGGGTGAAGGAGGGGGTGTTAGTGGGGGAGTGGGCGAAGGAGGGGGTGCCAGTGGGGGAGCGGAGGGGGAGGGGTTGCTACTGGGGGAGTGGGGGAGGAGGGGGTGCTAGTGGGGGAGTGGGGGGAAGAAGGGGGTGCTTGTGGGGAGCGAGCAAATGAGGGGGTGCTAATGGGGGTGCGGGTGGAGGAGGGGGCTGCTACTGGGGGAGTGGGCAGACGGGGAGGGGGGAGGGAGGGGTGCTACTGTGGGAGCGGGGACGGGGAGAGGAGGGAGGGAGGGGGACGGGGGAGAGGAGGGAGGGAGGGGGTGCTACTGTGGGAGTGGGGACGGGGGGAGAGGAGGGAGGGAGGGAGGGAGGGGGTGTGCTACTGGGGGGAGTGGGGACGGGGAGAGGAGGGAGGGGGAGGGGGTGCTACTGGGGGAGTGGGATCGGGGAGAGGAGGGAGGGAGGGGGGGTGCTACTGGGGGAGGAGGTGGGGACGGGGAGAGGAGGGAGGGAGGGGGTGCTATTGGGGGAGTGGGGACGGGGAGAGGAGGGAGGGAGGGGGTGCTTCTGGGGGAGTGGGGACGGGGAGAGGAGGGAGGGAGGGGGTGCTACTGGGGGAGTGGGGACGGGGAGAGGAGGGAGAGAGGGGGTGCTACTGGGGGAGTGGGGACGGGGAGAGGAGGGAGGAAGGGGGTGCTACTGTGGGAGTGGGGACGGGGAGAGGAGGGAGGGAGGGGGTGCTACTGTGGGAGTGGGGACGGGGAGAGGAGGGAGGAAGGGGTGCTACTGGGGGAGTGGGGACGGGGAGAGGAGGGAGGAAGGGGGTGCTACTGGGGGAGTGGGGGCGGGGAGAGGAGGGAGGAAGGGGGTGCTACTGGGGGAGTGGGGACGGGTAGAGGAGGTTTCCAGTTTGTGCTGAGGTATAGTTTTAGTGTTGATTTTTGACGTTTTTTTAAAAGGTGCATCACCTCTGTTTGGCTCCTCCTTACATTGGAGCTGCCGCAGGGAAGGAAAATAACTGAAAGAAAGTTATTTTCAGTCCCTCAGCAACTCAACTTCGCCCATCATCCCTGCTCTGACTCTGCAGAACAAAGGCATACACACTGCTTTATCTGTCGCACACACACGTGCAGGCATACCTTCTTGCATATGCACACATACATAAAGAAATTAAGGGACTATGTTGCAAAAGCAAAGGATAGCACTTTTTAGGTGAGACTTATTTCTTATTTAACTGTCCTTATTTCATATTCTTACAGTAATTAGTCCTATGTCCTCTTTTTCCAGTGTGTTCTCTTGGAAGGCACCTAGTGTCACCTAGAACTCAGATCACAACTCCCCCTACAGTTACAATCTAACTTTAGTAACAGCAACAAAACTGCCCTTGACGTACTTTCTCTCTCTTGTAGAGTCCAAAAAGCTCTTCTCTCCAATAATCCTCCAATATGTCCATGCGAGGTCCCTCTGCGCTCATGAATAATGTAGCAGTGTACATAGAGTTAGTGCCCCTTAGGGTGGGGGTAGCTGGGCTAAGTGTTTGTCCTCCCCAGAAAAAGCTTGCTTGGTCCAGAAGTCCACGTCCCCCCATGTGGAGGAACCTCTGTCAGACATAGGCTGACTCACTGGACTGAGTTCTGCCCAGGTTGGGGGCCTGGGACACATGCGGCAAATCCTTCTTACGCACCTCACAGATGGACTTCCTGCGGGCCTGAACACCCCTGACGGCCATCTTGATCTTTCTCCAGCCCAGGTGGTTGAGCTCGGCCAGATTGAGCAGCACACAGATGCCGCTCACTGCAAACATGAAAATCAGGAACACCGTCTTCTCTGTAGGGCGTGACACATAGCACTCCACCTCCTTCACACAGGGGTAGCGGTCACACTCAAACATCCCTGGTACGTTGAAGCCATACAGGAAGTACTGGCCGGCCAGGAAGCCGATCTCCAGCACGTTACGGAACACCACCTGGATGACGTAGAAGCGGGAGATGCCCTCCTGCCGCCGCACCTTGGCACTCTTGGCCTGCGTGAGCCCCCGGGACACGTTGGGGATCTCCTTGACCTCCAGGTCCTGCTCCTCCTTGCCGCTGTCGGGGTTCTGCACCAGGATGCCGTTGATGTTGCGCAGCTTGCGGGCGTGGTGATCGCCTCCACGACTGTGGTGACTTGCGTGACCGTGGTCTATGTAGGGGTGCAGGATGGAGTAACTGCGGTCACGCTGCTTGGCGGACTGGTGTACGGAGTAGGTGATGAAGCATAGGCTGGGCGTACACACCAAGATGATCTGGAAGACCCAGAAGCGGATGTGGGATATGGGGAAGGCCTTGTCGTAGCAGGCCTGGTTGCAGCCCGGCTGCATAGTGTTGCAGATGAACATTATCTGCTCGTCCTCATAGACCTTTTCACCCACTATACCTACTATCAAAATACGGAAGATCACTACTACAGTCAGCAGGATCCTGGAGAGAAAGAAAGAGGGGAGAAGGAAGGGGGGAAGAAGAAAAATACAGAATTTCAGTTGTGTTATCAGGAGTGTAAAATTTCCCTGTAAGAAATTTGTCACAGAGCAGAACAAAGAATCATTGTAAGTACTGTGATACATCATACAGTACAGTATACTGTATGATGTTACTGGTCTAATATAATTCAGTAAAAGTGCCTCGGCACTGTGTTTGCATTTTGGATTTGACTGTTATTATGTGTGAGTTAGAGTGACATCATTTGTCTTAAGCCAATAAAGGCTGTGCTTATGTACCTCAGCTCAACCATAGCAAATCAATAGAGACAAAAGTAGCTCTCACACCAAAGACAAGTTTCATCAGATGTGTGTAGTAGTGTGTGTGTGTGTGTGTGTGTGTGTGTGTGTGTGTGTGTGTGTGTGTGTGTGTGTGTGTGTGTGTGTGTGTGTGTGTGTGTGTGTGTGTGTGTGTGTGTGTGTGTGTGTGTGTGTGTGTGTGTGTGTGTGTGCTTGCGTGTGGACGAATCCCTCAGCTGCTGCAGCGTGTACGGAGGGGTGGAGTTGTTACGCTCTAAATAGCATGCTCACGTGAACACACTACAGACTGTGCACACTGATTGAATCAACTCTGTTTCAACGTAATTTGTCAACATATTGTGACGTGGAATCAATGTGGACAATACATATACTTTTTTTAAAGTCATCAGTATGGAATCTCATCAAGTTCCAAATGTGTTGATAGCTCTGCTAAAATGAGCACAGTTGTTTCCAAAGTTAAGCAGGGTATATAGAGGTAAGCATCTGGATGGTCTCACTGAAGTGCATTACCCCTGATATACCAGTAGGAGTCACTGTTCAGGCAGAAATCTTTGGATTGTGCCTTCACATTTAATTTAAATATACCTCTTTTTTTGGGTTGATAGCATGACGTTGGAATAATGTTGATTTAAATATACAATTTTACTATCAACATTTGAACAAGGTCAAATAGAGCTCGCCTCCCTACCACTGAGGAAGTACAGTTCCCGCTCAGCCCAGTCAAAACTGTTCGCTGCTCTGGCTCCCCAATGGTGGAACAAACTCCCTCACGACGCCAGGATAGCGGAATCAATCACCACCTTCCGGAGACACCTGAAACCCCACCTCTTTAAGGAATACCTAGGATAGGATAAAGTAATCCTTCTCACCCCCCCCCCCTTAAAATATGTAGATGCACTATTGTAAAGTGGCTGTTCCACTGGATGTCATAAGGTGAATGCACCAATTTGTAAGTCGCTCTGGATAAGAGCGTCTGCTAAATGACTTAAATGTAATGATGTAAATGTAAATAAAATATATATAATCAAATCTAAAATTCAACATACATCATTTCAACCACCTAATAATATACTGTATATATAATGTAGTATGTACAATATTTTTTACATTTTATGTGGAATTTTCAATGTAATATCAACATATTCATAGTTCTGATGATTATATTGAAATGAGATTGCTGTAACAACCTAATAGTTAGATTAAGTCAATGTATTTACATTGAAGTTTAACTCTAATTTCAATGTTTACAGCGCTATTTGAAATTAGATGAAAACATTACTGGTTGATTACTTTTTTCTAATCCAATTTTCCATGTTGATTCCATTTCAACCAGTGTGTGCCCAGTGGGTATGCAAGATGAGGGATATCACACAAATAGAGGGCATTTCACACTCATCAACACTCCTTGAATGAGAACAACACACTCACATAAAAACTATTCAAACTTACACGTTAAAATGTGTGTGTGTTTGTGTCTGTTTGCATGTGTGTGTGTGTGTGTGTGTGTGTGTGTGTGTGTGTGTGTGTGTGTGTGTGTGTGTGTGTGTGTGTGTGTGTGTGTGTGTGTGTGTGTGTGTGTGTGTGTGTGTGTGTGTGTGTGTGTGTGTGTGTGTGTGTGTGTGTGTGTGTGTGTGCATTTATGCATGTGTTTGTGTGTGTTGCTGAGATTTAAGACACAAAGGAGGAAGGAAGGAAGGAGAGGATGGAGAGAAGGAGTCTCAGTCATTACTGTGAATAATGAACATGTGGGTCCCTGCATGAATATCCATTATGTTGCTGGCTGAGCGTAACCCCACCTGTCTCCTATCCAGCCAGCATTTCCATTCATTTTTCAACATTAGACAGATAAGACATGAGCTCTCTCCCTTACAGTTCTGCCTTTCGAGACATGAGTGGAGAGCCTAATCCCACACCCCCTCAATCTACCCAGAACTACTACATCCACACACAGACATACAAGATCTAAACAGCATTATATTGTAGGCTACTGTACTTGATCTATGCTTCCTTATGTACTACAATATGCTCCACTGGCATCAGTGGATATGTAAACCAAATGAAACCAAATCAGCTATGTTTAAAATCCACTGCTAGTGCTGCCCTGGAGCAATGCCCCGTCCCTCCTGCTCTTTCTCCCTCCCTTTCTGTGTATTCATTATTTAGCACACAATATTGGGGAAGTGTTCAATGGGACATTGATTGAGTGTGTGCACTTTATTTGGACCACTAGCCTGTAGAGTTCCTCAGAAGATGCAGACCTCCATTTCCACTGTAGCTAAGCAGCTTAGATAGCCTCCATTTATGTGCCATAGGCAGCTACCAGTGGCTGTTCAATTAAAGTCTGTAGCACTGCTGAACACGTGCTGTCATTTTTCCTCTCTCTCTCTCTCTCTCTCTCTCTCTCTCTCTCTCTCTCTCTCTCTCTCCCTCCCCCTCCATATCTCCTGTTCTCTCTCTCTCTCTCTCTCTCTCTCTCTCTCTCTCTCTCTCTCTCTCTCTCTCTCTCTCTCTCTCTCTCTCTCTCTCTCTCTCTCTCTCTCTCTCTCTCTCTCTCTCTCTCTCTCTCTCCCTCTCTCCCTCCCTCCTCTCCCTCCTGTTCTCTCTCTCCCTCCTCCCTCCCTCCCTCCCTGTCCCTCCCTCCCTCCCTCCCTCCCTCCCTCCCTCCCTCCCTCCCGCTCCATATCTCCTGTTCTCTCCCTCTCTCTTCTAGTTTTTTAATAGCAGTGTCAAAGGAGACCCTGGTGTGTCTTTAAAATTAGCCCCACACCCATTCTTCATAGCCGGTTACCACAGCAACCACCTTTTGAACCTCCTCAGAGAGAGAGGAGAGCGCAAGAGATGAAGGGAACATGAGGATCGAGGGAGTAAGAGAAACAAGAATTGTGTGTGTGGGGGGGGGGGGTTGAGAATTGAAATAAACCAAGATAAAGGTCAGAGACAGACAGACTTAAAATGAGAAAGGTCAAATAAAATAAAATGTTATTTGTCACATGCCTTACCCTTAAATGCTTACTTAGAAGCCATTAATTAACAACTAACAAAGAAATAGAGTTAAGAAAATATTTACTAAATAAACTAAAGTAAATCAAATGTAATCAAAAAAAAGTAACAAGCAAATGACGAGGCTCTGTACAGGGGGTACCGGTACCGCGTCAATGTGTGGGGGTACAGGTTAGTCGAGGTCATTTGTAAACTGACTATGCATAGATAATAAACAGAGAGTAGCAGCAGTGTAAAAACAAAGGGGTGGGGGATCAATGTAAATAGTCTGGGTGGCCATTTGATTAATTGTTCAGCAGTCTTATGGCTTGGGGGTAGAAGCTGTTAAAAACCTCTTTAGGCTGAGATCCCGCTAACGGGATCGATACGACAACAGCCAGTGAGAGTGCATGGCGCCAAATTCAAAACAACAGATATCCCATAATTAAAATTCCTCAAACATACAAGTATTTTACACCATTTTAAAATATACACTTCTTGTTAATCCCACCACAGTGTCCGATTTCAAAAAGGCTTTACGGCAAAAGCAAACCAAACGATTATGTTAGGTCCGAGCCAAGTCACAGAAAAACACAGCCATTTTTCCAAGCCAAAGAGAGGAGTCACAAAAAGCAGAAATAGAGATAAATTAATCACTAACCTTTTATGATCTTCATCAGATGACACTCATAGGACTTCATGTTACACAATACATGTATGTTTTGTTCGATAAAGTTCATATTTATATAAAAAAAATCTCAGTTTACATTGGCGCGTTACGTTCAGTAGTTCCAAAACATCCAGTGATTTTGCAGAGGGCCACATCAATTTACAGAAATACTCATAATAAACATTGATAAAAGATACAACTATTATGCACGGAATTATAGATACACTTCTCCTTAATGCAACCGCTGTGTCAGATTTAAAAAATACTTTACCGAAAAAGCCACCATGCAATAATCTGAGTAAGGCGCTCAGAAACCAAAACAACCCAAATAGATATCCGCCATGGTGTGTAGTCAACAGAAGTCAGAAATAGCATTATAAATATTCACTAACCTTTGATGATCTCCATCAGAATGCACTCCCAGAAATCCCAGTTCCACAATAAATGTTTGTTTTGTTCGATAATGTCCATAATTTATGTCCAAATATGTCCTTTTTGTTCGCGCTGTAGCAGCTGTAGAACTTTTTAGGATCTGGGGACCCATGCCAAATCTTTTCAGTCTCTTGAGGAGAAAATGTGTTCTCGTGCCCTCTTCACAACTGTCTTGGTGTATTTGGATCATGACAGTTCGTTGGTCATGTGGACACCAAGGAACTTGAAAACCTCGACTCGTTCCACTTCATCCCTGTCAATGTTAATGTGTGACTGTTCGGAGGTCTCTGACCTCTTCCCTATAGGCTGTCTCATCATTGTCGGTGATCAGGCCTACCACTGTTGTGCCGTCAGCAAACTTAATGATGGTGTTGGAGTCATGCTTGGCCATGCATTCGTGGGTGAACAGGGAGTACAGGAGGGGACTGAGCACGCACCCCTGAGGGGCCCCAGTGTTGAGGATCAGCGTGGCAGATGTGTTGTTGCCTACCCTGACCACCAGGATACAGTTGAAGAGGGAGATGTTTACTCCCAGGGTCCTTAGCTTAGTGATGAGCTTTTTGGGCACATAGGTGTTCCTTTTGTCCAACTGGGAAAGGGCAGTGTGGAACGTGATTGAGATTGCGTAATCTGTGGATCTATTAGGGCGGTATGTGAATTGGAGTGGGTGTAGGGTTTTCGGCATGATGGAGTTGATGTGTGCCATGACCAGCCTTTCAAAGCACTTCATGGCTACCGACGTGAGTGCTATGGGGCGGTAATCATTTAGGCAGGTTACCTTCGCTTTCTAAGGCACAGGGACTATGGTGGTCTGCTTGAAACATGTTGGTATTACAGATTCGGTCAGGGAGAGGTTGAAAATGTCAGTGAAGACACTTGCCAGTTGGTCTGCGCATGAGTACACGTCCTGTTAATCCATCTGGCCCTGCGGCCTTGTGAATGTTGGCCTGTTTAAAGGCCTTGCTCACATCAGCTACTGAGAGCATGATCACACAGTCATCCGGAACAGCAGGTGCTCTCATGCATGCTTCAGTGTTGCTTGCCTCAAAGCGAGCATAAAAGGCATTTAGCTTGTCTGGTAGATTTTAGCTCGTCACTGGGCAGCTCGCAGCTGAGCTTCCCTTTGTTGTCCGTAATATTTTTCAAGCCCTTCCACATAGAGCCAGTATAGTAGGATTCAATCCTAGTCCTATATTGACACTTTGCCTGTTTGATGGTTCGTCTGAGGGCATAGCGGGATTTCTTATAAACGTTCGGATCAGTGTCCGAATTCTTCAAAGTGGCAGCTCTAGCCTTTAGCTCAGCGCAGATGTTGCCTGTAATCCATGGCTTCTTGTTGGGAAATGTACAGGCACTGTGGCGATGACTTCGTTAATGCAGCTATTGATTAAGCAGGTGACTGAGGTGGTATACTCCTCAATGCCATTGGATGAATCCCGGAACATATTCCAGTCTGTGCAAGCAAAACAGTCCTGTAACGTAGCATCCATGTCATCTGGAGGGCGAGTGAGAGCTTCGTATGCGTCTCTGTATGTGGAGTAAAGATGGACTATAATTTGTTTCTCTCTGTATGACCAGCTCTATATGACCTGTGTCGTCGTTCAGCCACATCTCGGTGAAATAAGATATTAGAGTTTTAATGTCCTGTTGGTAGGATAGTCATAGATCATCCAGTTTGTTTTCCGGTAATTACACGTTGACCAATAACACAGAGGGTACCTTCGCGTTGGACTCATTAAAGAAAACATCTGCTGAAGTGGAGGGAAATAGTGAGGAAACAAATTCCTAGCAGGGTAGCAGAGGCAGACAAGGTAGAACATGTGTTACTGTGGTACAGATTAAATAGAGCAGCATGCTGCTGCAGGACTGTTCTCACACCACCTGGGCCTTTGTGTGTGTGAGTTTGTGTGTTTGCGTAAGTGTGTTTGTGTGTGTATTTGTGTGTTTGCGTATGTATGTGCATGTGTGTGTACTTGGATGTGTGTGTGTGTGTATAATCCATGTATATCACTTGTTTGTGCAAGATGGCATGTGCGTCTGGCCGTTTGGAGCAGCTGTGAGTGTGTACGCTACACTACCTTTCATTGTGTTTGAAAATAAAATGGAAGAGATCTTTACGCATTTGGTGTTTCAGATGTGAAATGCATGCCAAGTACACTGTTACACACTCCTGCTCTTACAATACACACGTGAATGTAGGGAATAACACAAGCAAACAAACACACCCGTTTTCTCATGTACAGTCAGGTCCATAAGTATTTGGACAGTGACACAATTTGCATAATTTTGGCTCTGTCCACCACCCCAATGGATTTGAAAGGAAACAATCAAGATGTGCTTGAAGTGTAGACTTTCATCTTTAATTGGTCAAAATTATTGTATGAACCGTGTAGGAATTACAACAATTTGTACACCCCCCCCCACCACCACACACACACACACACACACACAGTTGGTAGAGCATGGCGCTTGTAACGCCAGGGTAGTGGGTTCGATTCCCGGGACCACCCATACGTAGAATGTATGCACACATGACTGTAAGTCGCTTTGGATAAAAGCGTCTGCTAAATGGTATATATTATTATTATTATAAATACACACACACACCATTTTAGGGGCTCAAAAGTAATTGGACAAACTAACACATTCATAAATTCAATTGTGAGTTTTGATACTTGCTTGCAAATCCTTTGACAAATCAATGACTGCCTGAAGTCTGGAGCCCATAAACATCACCAGATGCTGGGTTTCTTCCCTGGTGATGCTCTGCCAGGCCTTTACTGCAGCTGTCTTCAGTTCCTGCTTGTTCTTCGGGCGTTTTTGCCTTCAATTTTGCCTTCAGCAAGTGAAATGCATGCTCAATTGGATTCAGGTCAGGTGACTGACTTGGCAATTGCAGAACATTCCACTTCTTTGCCTTAAAAAAGTATTGAGTTGCTTTTGCAGTACGCTTTGGATCATTGTCCATCTGCACTGTGAAGCGCCATCAAATGAGTTTTGAAGCATTTGGCTGAATCAGAGCAGATAATATAGCCCTAAACACTTCAGAATTCATCCTGTTGCTTTTGTCATCAGTCGCGTCATCAATACATACAAGGGAACCAGTTACATTGGCAGCCATACATGCCCACGCTATAACACTACCTGTACCATTCTTCACAGATTTGTTTTTAAATTGAACCTTTATTAAACTAGGCAAGTCAGTTAAAAACACATTTTTGTTTACAATTACGGCCTACCGGGGAACTGCCTTGTTCAGGGGCAGAACAACAGATTTTTACCTTGTCAAGGTCGGGGATTCGATCCAGCAACCTTTCGGTTACTAGCCCAAAACTCTAACCACTAGGCTATCTGCCACACCACCACGGATGAGGTGGTATTCTTCAGATCATGAGCAGTTCCTTCCTTTCTCTTCTCTTCCCATCATTCTGGAACAAGTTGATCTTTGTCTCATCTGTCCATAGGATGTTGTTCCAGAACTGTACAGGTGTTTTTTAGACTTGAAAAAAAAAACTCTAATCTGGTCTTCCTATTTTTGAGGCTTACCAATGGTTTACATCTTGTGGTAAACTCTCTGTATTTACTCTGGTGAAATCTTCTCTTGATTGTTGACTTTGACACCGATATGCTTACCTCCTGTAGGGTGTTATTGATCTGGTCAACAGTTGTGAAGGGGTTTTTCTTCACCAGGGTAATAATTATTAGGTCATACACCACAGTTGTTTTCCGTGGTCTTCCGGGCCTTTTGGTGTTCCTGAGCTCACCAGTGCTTTCTTTCTTTTTAAGAATGTACCAAATAGTTGATTTGGCCATACCTCATGTTTTTGCCATCTCTCTGATGGGTTTTTTTCAGCCTAACGATGGCTTGCTTCACTGGCAGTGACAGCTCGTCAGGCTTCATATTAAGGTTTAACAGCGACAGATTCCAAATACAAATACCACAAATCAAATCTAGATGGTTGATGGGTTGACCGGACATGGAGGTTAGTCTGTATGAAGTGAGGGGTATTGGTGTTTCTTTTCAGCAAGACATTTGACAGACACTGCTAGATGAGAAGCAATTGGTGTCCTGTTCCAAAAAGCCAATGGCAAAGACCCTTATTATACCTACTGTATCTCTGGGCTTTGTAATGTGAGAATATATAGAGCTGTGGCAGATGATTGTCCTGCCAATGTATTGAATGTATAATAGAACAAGACAAGCTTCTGTAGGGGATAGTGGGGTAAGTTGAGCCATTTTTACATTCAGCTTCACTCCATCAAGGGAAATAAAGTATTATTTCTAGCAAAGACATCATATTTCAGGATGTTGAGTGTCTATAGAAATAATCAGAATTCATAGAACATTACAGTTTTGAAAACATAGCTTGTCCAAAAAAAGTGGTCTATTGGAACAACCTAGCCCGGGTATGGGGTAAGTTAAGCCACAGAACCAGGGAAGTTATGCCACCTACACATTTCTGTAATGAATGAAATATTACCATGTCTATTGTTATTTCCCAAACACATTTCAACACAATCACAACAGGTTTTTTGTTATTTAATCATTTAAAGCAGATTTTAACACAGGCTTAACACCTAGCAAACACTGTACTTTTTTTTACACCTTTAACATAAGCCAGGCCCTGTTGTTACCTCATACCCCAGCAATAATGCCTTGCATTACACCTGGGAAGAAAACACTTACATTTGCTGAACTTGGCATTGGCTCAACTATTGGCTCCACTTACCCCAAGGCAAACATTTGGACTATTTTAGCCCACACAGCTACAAGGATGCACTAGGTTTAGGACCTCATATAGAAGCTTAGAAAGACCCCAACTGATGTATAGAACCATCTTAAAATGATATACATTGGTTTACATACAAGCATCACAATAAATTAATTAGTTTAATTTTTTTAACCTAACTTTTTCCATGTGATTTCTCCCTTCACAGACCCCATGAAATGATTACCTCTTCCTAAATATTTGGTCGAATTATACATTTTCTGTATGGTTTCAAAGAAACAATAGTGTCTCAACTTACCCCTTTGGCTCAACCTATCCCACTCTCCCATATATATCGCGACAACGGTAGAGTCTGTGTGTGAAAGAGTCTCTGCACTGTCAAGTTGTCACAGAGATGCTCTGAGTGAGTTTGTTTTGCAGCAGTTCCCTTGGTGCAGCCTGGTCCAGGTCCTGCTGTCACTATGAGTGATTGTCATGATCGTTCAAACACCTGCTGTGTGCTGCATCAGTGAAGCGGGCCATGCCCAGCCATGCGCATCCACACCTACATTACACTACTCAAGCTGTCTGTTCAAACTCCCACTGAATAGGACTGAATGGTTTCTATCTCCTAACCTACCTATAATCAACATGACACATGTGTTCATTAGGCCTCAATAGGGGTTCACAGCAAAGTTATTGTTATTGTCTAAATTCTTATTATTTTAATTTTCATTGACAACATTCACCTTTTTGAAGTCATCAGAGACATTACTGTGACAAACCATGTCAAGTTTGGCATTGATATCAAAAAAATAAAAAATAAGGACACCATGAACAATTAACCTTTTTGACTATGCAACTCTAATGCTTAAAATACTCATAAAAAATCTTCTTCTCATGGACTAAAAGTCAGAATCACTACAAATGTGGTCTTTGCACTCATCACAATAGTCACTGGAGTTTGAGAAATTAAAGTTGATCCATTCAAAGATGGCCATATTATACTAGTTGATGTGTATTAGCACATACGCTAATATGCTAAAATATGCTGAGAATACTTAAAAAATCTTCACATGAACCATATATAAATAGTTGCTGCATTCAAATATGGCTGCACTATAGATGAATGTTAGCACATATGCTAATGCTAAACATGCTCGTTCAATCTTCTTCTCATGAACCATAAGTCAAATTGACTCCAGATGTGGTACAGTATATAGACTCAATAAATTAGCCTCTAATGAATTTGATAATGTTTAGTTGCTGAATTCAAGGATGGCCCCGCTACACCACTAGATGGCACCACATCAAACCCAGCCTAAAATAACCTATGGACATGAAGCCATGAAATATGGAATGCAAATTTTATGTACAGTACCAGTCAAAAGTTTGGACACACCTACTCGTTCAAGGGATTTTCTTTAGTTTTTACTATTTTCTACATTGTAGAATAATAGTGAAGACATCAAAACTATGAAATAACACATATGGAATCATGTAGTAACCAAACAGGTGTTAAACAAATCAAAATATATTTTAGATTTTAGATTCTTCAAAGTAGCCACCCTTTGCATTGATGACAGATTTGCACACTCTCTCAACCAGCTTCACCTGGAATGCTTTTCCAACAGTCTTGAAGAAGTTCCCACATATGCTGAGCACTTGTTGGCTGCTTCTCCTTCGGTCCAACTCATCCAAAACCATCTCAATTGGGTTGAGGTCGGGTGATTGTGGATGCAAGGTCATCTGATGCAGCACTCCATCACTCTCCTTCTTGATCAAATAGCCCTTATATAGCCTGGAGGGGTGTTGGGTCTTTGTCACTAAGCACAAACCAGATGTGATGGCATATAGTTGCAGAATGGCAAGTCTCTTCTTCTTATTGGTGTCCTTTAGTAGTGGTTTCTTTGCTGTAATTCGACCATGAAGACCTGATTCACACAGTCTCCTCTGAACAGTTGATGTTGAGATGTGTATGTTACTTGAACTCTGTGAAGCATTTATTTGGGCTGCAATTTCTGAGGCTGGAAACTCTAATGAATTTATCCTCTGCAGCAGAGGTAACTCTGGGTCTTCCTTTCCTGTGGCGGTCCTCATGAGAGCCAGTTTCATTATAGCGCTTGATGCTTTTTGCGACTGCACTTCAAAGTTCTTGAAATGTTTCGTATTGACTGACCTTCATGTCTTAAAGTAATGATAGACTGTCGTTTCTCTTTGTTTATTTGAGCTTTTCTTGCCATAATATGGACTTGGACTTTTACCAAATAGGGCTATCTTCTGTATACCACCCCTACCTTGTCACAACACAA
Organism: Oncorhynchus gorbuscha; assembly: GCF_021184085.1. NCBI lineage: Eukaryota > Metazoa > Chordata > Actinopteri > Salmoniformes > Salmonidae > Oncorhynchus > Oncorhynchus gorbuscha. The sequence continues at coordinate 69,146,604 of NC_060188.1, forward strand.
CTGATTGGATCAAAAACATTAAGAATGAAAGAAATTCCACAAATTAACTTTTAACAAGCCACACCTGTTAATTGAAATGTATTCCAGGTGACTACCTCATGAAGCTGGTTGAGAGAATGCCAAGAGTGGGCAAAGCTGTCATCAAGGCAAAGGGTGGCTACTTTGAAGAATCTCAAATATAAAATACATTGGGATTTGTTTAACACTTCTTTGGTTACTACATGATCCCATATGTGTTATTTTATAGTGTTGATGTCTTCACTGTTATTGTACAATGTAGAAAATAGTAAAAATAAAGAAAAACCCTTGAATGAGTAGGTGTGTCCAAATTTTTGACTGGTACTGTATATATCCTTAGAAGCTGTGTGAATATAAAGTCACTGCAACCTTAGATGACTGCACTAGATCAGTTTGTGGCACTATAGATGCCATTGGCACCAGTGACATAGGATACTCGAGCAATAACTATTGATCGAGTGGACTTTGTCTCCTCAAAATGAATGTGAGATTTAAATATGCAGATTAACAATGGGACATATCACGGAAATAACACTGAAAATATTTCACAAATCTGAAGCATAAACCATTAGTCAAATTGACCCCAGATTTGATATATAAACTCAATAAATTAAGTACTGACTTTGAAAAGTATTACCTGCTACATTCAAAACCACCATACAGCACTATACTTCACTTGTGTCATCCTTGTGGTATTGAGAGAAAACCATAGTAATACTTTCACTGATTGCACATAAAGGAAGGTAGTTCCTACATGATAACAGTGCTTGCTTTGTTATCCAACTGATCTTGTGTCCTTTCTGTCATCCTGTGGACCCCGTTCATTGCTGCTTACATCTATATGGTTTAATATATTATTGTATTGAATATGGTTGGATATTTCCATGTTTTGTATTTCCTTAGAAAGACACAGGTTCTTAAGTTTCCCTTCCATCTATTAGACTGTAGAATTCACATTGTTGCTTTTCCTGCAATGCTTGACTGAGGTTATGTGATGATGGTGCACAGTGTGAGTTTTACTGCAGTACTGAACTGTTGGTTTATGCAAGTGTTGGACTGTCTGGGTGTAGGTGTGAGATGGTTTGGGATTCCGTGTGTGTGTGTGTGTGTGTGTGTGTGTGTGTGTGTGTGTGTGTGTGTGTGTGTGTGTGTGTGTGTGTGTGTGTGTGTGTGTGTGTGTGTGTGTGTGTGTGTGTGTGTGTGTGTGTGTGTGTGTGTGTGTGTGTGTGTGTGTGTGTGTGTGTGTGTGTGTGTGTGTGGTATTCTGCTGTGGAACAGGATAATCAGCATGCAGTAGATTGCTGCATTAGCAGAAAGCAGTGGAAGAAGGTCATCTAGAAACATCAGTGTTGCTAAACCCTGCAGAGAGAGAAATGTCCATACATTAGAGCAAATTAAGGGAAGAAGGCCCTTGGGCCCTCACCAGCAGAATATCCGATGCCCACTGCAGATGATCAAAAATATTTAATTAGAAGTTTGCCTGCTTTTTTGAAACCTCTTCAATCAAGCCAAAGGCATAATTTACACAAGGCCATTGATTGAACTGTTTTAACTGGTCCAGAAGATCAAGGATGGGGATCCAGGCCCCACATCTACACAGCGCTGTACTAAGGCATCAAAGCTCCAGCCTTAGTTCCCTCACAGCAAGACATGTTGAAAAATGATTATGTCTTACATCAGTCAATCTCACACTGGCTATGTTTACACAGGCAGCCCAATTCTGATATGCTTTTTACTAATAGGTATTTTGACCAATCAGATAAGCTCTTAAAAAGATCTGATATGAAAAAATCTAATGTGATTGGTCACAATACCAATCAATGGAAAAAATATAATTTGGCTGCTTGTGTAAATGCACCCACTGAGTGCCCTACAGTGTGTCCTATACCTGGTGCTAACATGGGTCCTTTGTCCTGATTGTGTCCACATCCTGAATATCTGTCAAATAATTTGCATACAGGAAGAGACCGGCAAAGAACGTCTTCATCACTGGTACATTAATCTGGACAGGCTGTTTCTATAGTAACGCTGCTTGCTGTGTATTTTCATTATGAGTAAAAGTCTAAAAGTATTTGTTTTTAAATATAGTTAAGTATCAAAAGTAGATTAAAAAGTATGAATAATTCAAAATTCCTTATATTAAGCAAACCAGACAGCACAATCTTCACACTCCAACACTCAGACATAATTTAAAAACAAAGCATTTGTGTATAGTGAGTCCGCCAGATAAGAGGCAGTAGGGATTACCAGGGATGTTCTCTTGATGAGTGTGCAAATTGGACCATTTTCTGTCCTGCTAAGCATTCAAAATGTAACGAGTACTTTTGAGTGTCAGGGAAAATGTATGTACATTATTTTCTTTAGGAATGTATTGAAGTAAAAGCAAAAGTTGTCAAAAATATAAAAAGTAAAGTACTGATACCCAAAAACTACTTAAGTAGTACTTTAAAGTATTTTTACTTAAATACCTTGCACCACTGGTTAGCGCCAGGTATAAACAAAGCTCTTGAAAGCCACAGGATTCGAAGTATATGACGAAACTATACTTTCAAAGTCTAACTTCTCCAGATCTGCATTGCATATGTATTGCAATTGATCAGTGCTCATAATGAGCATACACAGCAAGCAGTGTGCTTATACACAGTTGTGAGTCCAGATTAATGTACCAGTGATGAAGGCGTTCTTGGCTGGTATACAATGTGATGTGAACCACCCTGCAGCCTCTAGCGATCCACCACAGCCAGGTCTCTAACTGGAGACCCAATTAGCTCATCCAGCTAAAGAGCATGTCTGATTGCAGCCCAAGTGGATAATTGTGTCTCAAAAGCTATCTTTGGATTCAGCATGACATTATAATCACAAATCGGAGCAGGCTACTAGAGCTCTTAAAGTTATGCTGAAAGGAAGAAACAGCCAGTAAACTGAGTGTATAGCCGGTGTCTGTTGAAATATCTGCAGTGTGAAAATGGTTTATACTTGAAATGGTGTGTTGGTAATATTGCATAGCTTTGAAGACATTATATCCAATGCAATTGATGTATAGCCTCTGAATGCTCTGTAGCTGTCCTGTATTGCTTCTACAGTATATTTCAGTTTAGCGGTGTAGACTGCCTAACCTGTGTGTTCATAACTCCAGTGTTAGATCCTATGGTAGCTCATGTAGTAGCTGGTGTGTTGGCTGGACACGCAGGCCCTGGCTCTCCCAGAGGCTCTCACACACATTCATCCACACAGCAGCTGTTGCCATCAGCCTCAAGGGGCAACACCGGCCCTGAGCACTGACACCAGATGCACTGGGAAAACACACACATCACACATCACGCATCACACATCACGCACACACACACCTCAAACACATACTAGCACTCACAAATAGGCATGCATACAGACAGAACTAGCAGTAACATATACGTTATGGACAGTGCACTAACACCAAGAGCACAAAAACAGAGAGCTGTCACATAATGTTCAGGCACACATACTGGACACCCAGAGTGAAAATGTCATTTAATCTCATATGGAGCATGTCTCCAAAATAAGACATAGCTCATTTCTGGTGGCAGAACATAATGAATGAAGACTTGACCAAGCACAGAGATTAGAGAGCTGAATTACATTACAACTCTATGGCTATCCCACTGCAGATGCATCTCTCTCTCCCTCCCTCCCTCTCTCTCTTGCTCTCTCCTCCTCGCTCTTTCTGTCTCTCCCTCGCTCCTCCTCTTTCTCTCCCCAATCTCCCCCCATTTCTCTTGCTCCCACTCTCAATTTGTGTTTGAGCTGGTTAAAATCCCATATTCTATATAGTTTTCGGTATCTCTACCTTACTTTGCTATTTAAGCAACATTTACTTTTACTCCACTACATTCCTAAAGAAAATAATGTACTTTTTACTCCATACACTTTATCTGACTCCGAAAAGTACTCATTACATTTCAAATGCTTAGCAGGACATGAAAATGGTCCAATTCATGCACTTATCAAGAGAACATCCCTGGTCATCCATACTATCTCTCATCTGGCGGACTCACTAAACACAAATGCTTTGTTTGTACATGATGTCTGAGTATTGGAGTGTGCTCCTGGCTATCTGTAAATAAATAAAAAACATGAAAATTGTGCCATCTGGTTTGCTTAATAAAAATCATGTGAAATGATTTATACTTTTACTTTTATACTTTTAGTTAAGTATATTTAAAACCAAATACTTTTAGAATTTTACTCAATTAGTATTTTACTGGGTGACTTTCATATTTACTTGAATCATTTTCTATTAATTAAGGTATCTTTACTTTTACTCAAGTATGACAATTGGGTACTTTTTCCACCACTGCATGCCACTGATCATGATAACAACCTGTGCTGCCTACTCAGATCGTCTGCACATGGAACCGTCCCCTCTTTTCCTCCCTCTCCCTCTCTTTCCTCCTCTTTCCTCTGTGTATTCATGCTCCAAACCCCTCTCTTTCCTCCTCTTTCCTCTGTGTATTCATGCTCCAAACCCCTCTCTTTCCTCCTCTTTCCTCTGTGTATTCATGCTCCAAACCCCTCTCTTTCCTCCTCTTTCCTCTGTGTATTCATGCTCCAAACCCCTCTCTTTCCTCCTCTTTCCTCTGTGTATTCATGCTCCAAACCCCTCTCTTTCCTCCTCCTTCCTCTGTGTATTCATGCTCCAAACCCCTCTCTTTCCTCCTCTTTCCTCTGTGTATTCATGCTCCAAACCCCTCTCTTTCCTCCTCCTTCCTCTGTGTATTCATGCTCCAAACCCCTCTCTTTCCTCCTCCTTCCTCTGTGTATTCATGCTCCAAACCCCTCTCTTTCCTCCTCCTTCCTCTGTGTATTCATGCTCCAAACCCCTCTCTTTCCTCCTCCTTCCTCTGTGTATTCATGCTCCAAACCCCTCTCTTTCCTCCTCTTTCCTCTGTGTATTCATGCTCCAAACCCCTCTCTTTCCTCCTCCTTTCCTCTGTGTATTCATGCTCCAAACCCCTCTCTTTCCTCCTCTTTCCTCTGTGTATTCATGCTCCAAACCCCTCTCTTTCCTCCTCCTTCCTCTGTGTATTCATGCTCCAAACCCCTCTCTTTCCTCCTCCTTCCTCTGTGTATTCATGCTCCAAACCCCTCTCTTTCCTCCTCCTTCCTCTGTGTATTCATGCTCCAAACCCCTCTCTTTCCTCCTCTTTCCTCTGTGTATTCATGCTCCAAACCCCTCTCTTTCCTCCTCTTTCCTCTGTGTATTCATGCTCCAAACCCCTCTCTTTCCTCCTCCTTCCTCTGTGTATTCATGCTCCAAACCCCTCTCTTTCCTCCTCCTTCCTCTGTGTATTCATGCTCCAAACCCCTCTCTTTCCTCCTCCTTCCTCTGTGTATTCATGCTCCAAACCCCTCTTTCCTCCTCCTTCCTCTGTGTATTCATGCTCCAAACCCCTCTCTTTCCTCCTCCTTCCTCTGTGTATTCATGCTCCAAACCCCTCTCTTTCCTCCTCTTTCCTCTGTGTATTCATGCTCCAAACCCCTCTCTTTCCTCCTCCTTCCTCTGTGTATTCATGCTCCAAACCCCTCTCTTTCCTCCTCCTTCCTCTGTGTATTCATGCTCCAAACCCCTCTCTTTCCTCTGTGTATTCATGCTCCAAACCCCTCTCTTTCCTCCTTCCTCTGTGTATTCATGCTCCAAACCCCTCTCTTTCCTCCTCTTTCCTCTGTGTATTCATGCTCCAAACCCCTCTCTTTCCTCCTCGTTCCTCTGTGTATTCATGCTCCAAACCCCTCTCTTTCCTCCTCCTTCCTCTGTGTATTCATTCTCCAAACCCCTCTCTTTCCTCCTCCTTCCTCTGTGTATTCATGCTCCAAACCCCTCTCTTTCCTCCTCCTTCCTCTGTGTATTCATGCTCCAAACCCCTCTCTTTCCTCCTCCTTCCTCTGTGTATTCATGCTCCAAACCCCTCTCTTTCCTCCTCCTTCCTCTGTGTATTAATGCTCCAAACCCCTCTCTTTCCTCCTCCTTCCTCTGTGTATTCATGCTCCAGACCCCTCTCTTTCCTCCTCCTTCCTCTGTGTATTCATGCTCCAAACCCCTCTCTTTCCTCCTCCTTCCTCTGTGTATTCATGCTCCAAACCCCTCTCTTTCATCCTCCTTCCTCTGTGTATTCATGCTCCAAACCCCTCTCTTTCCTCCTCCTTCCTCTGTGTATTCATGCTCCAAACCCCTCTCTTTCCTCCTCCTTCCTCTGTGTATTCATGCTCCAAACCCCTCTCTTTCCTCCTCCTTCCCCTGTGTATTCATGCTCCAAACCCCTCTCTTTCCTCAGCCTCTGCAGCTTTATCCCTTCCTCCTCATCCATCCATCTCCTCGTTTCCATTGTTTCATCTCTCCCTGATCCACTAGTCCTCCATTATCCCCTCTTTTCGCACCACTCCTCTCTGGCACTGTCCCCATAACAGCATTGCAGTGAAAATGATGCATCAACACACTTCCTTTCACTTTTACCTGCAAGGTATTTAAATCTGATTTAATACAAGAACCCCCAGGCTTATTCTCTCCTGGAAAAGCGCATTACAGCTTTGTAAGAGAGATCACAGGTGGTTGTGTGTGTGTGTGTGTGTGTGTGTGTGTGTGTGTGTGTGTGTGTGTGTGTGTGTGTGTGTGTGTGTGTGTGTGTGTGTGTGTGTGTGTGTGTGTGTGTGTGTGTGTGTGTGTGTGTGTGTGTGTGTGTGTGTGTGTGTGTGTGTGTGTGTCAAATGGAAGCAGAGAAAGAGGGGGAGGTGAACGAAAGGTTAAAGAGGACAGTTAGGACAAACAAACAGAGTATACACCACAGTGAGGGCAGGAGGAAGGCAGAGACTTGATTTGAAGTCAGGAGAAAATCTAGTCAACAGGATTATACCAGAACGGTCACATACATACCTTCTAATCCCACATTGCACAGGTGACATTGCACAGGTGACAGGACCCTGATGTATAATGAGTTTACCAGAAACACTTCTCTGAAATAGCAGTCTGACCACATGAAACACAACTTCACAGCCTTACACTAACACAGGGGTGTCAAACTCAAATACCCAATGGGCCAAAATGTAAAACCTGAACAAAGTCACGGGCCAACATTGAACAAATGAACCTTTTAATATGGACCCAAACAAGTTTTGCTTTAACATTGAATATGGAACAAGCATCGCTTATTACCATACAATATATAATTTAATAGTGGAGACATGCAAAATCGCATTTCAAATGAAAAAACACATCAATGGCATTCATTTATTAAATAAATAAAATTTAAATAAAAATGGTATGCCTCTTTTCTATTTGCAGCCTTCTGATTTAAATACCAAAATAAACTTTTTCCACTGGCTAATAATTTTACAAATAAAATGATAATAAATCAATCAACCATTCAATCCCATGCCTTGTAGCAAGAAAAAGTGCATAAAGAAAACGTTAATTATTGCACACTGGTCTAATCTGATGTGCCCAAGCCAGATACCTGGCATCTCTTCTTGGATGCTAGTTCATCAATGTCTGGGCTCAAGCTCTGAGCTGAAGAAATCCTCAGTATCGAGCGAAGATGTTCATCAGTCAGACGTCTCCTGTGAGTTGTTTTGGTCATCTTCATCGAGGAGAAAAGTGCTGCCGAACATGGAGAGCATCTGAGCAGCTTGGGTGCGGAGCTGAGGCATTGTGTCAGGGATGAACCGTGGAAACTGTACGGCGCCCACAGCATCATACTTTGACTTCAGCGTGTCGCTGCACTGGAGTTCAATCAGCTCCATTTGGATGTTGGTTGGTGCATTTTCCACATCAACTGCGAAGGGATTACTAAGCAGTTCAAACTTGCATTTCTGGGCATCGAAGTCGGCAAATCGCCGGCTAAACTCAGCGGCGAGAACACTGAGTTTTTCAGCAAACTGTGCGCATGCGAACACGGCGGTAGAGATCTGCGCTTTTATGGATTGGCAGCAGGGAAAATGGCAAGGGTTTCCTTGCAGCATCTGATTCTCCCACAGGCACAGTTTAGTTTTGAAGGCCCTCACTGCAGCGTACATGTCTGTGATGATGCGCCCCCGCCCCTGAAGCTGCAGGTTCAGCGCATCGAGATGGCTCGAGATGTCACAGAGAAAGGCCAGCTCACACAGGAACTTTTGCTCCCGGAGCTCTGCTGTATCCTTCCCTTTGGTTTCCAGGAATTGACATATTTCCTCACGCAGCTCGAAACATCTGTTCAGTACTTTTCCTCTGCTTAGCCATCTCACCTCTGTGTGATACGGCACGTCTGCGTATTCCGAACCACACTCCTCCAGAAAAGATTTAAACTGGCGGTGATTTAGACCTTTGGCTCTTATAAAGTTAACTACCTGTGTTACTGTGGTCATAACATGTTCCATCTTTAGGGCTTTGGCACACAGTGCTTCCTGATGTATGATGCAGTGGTAAACAGTTAGGGTTAGGGTTAGCTCACCTGCACAGTTCTCTTCCCGCATCTTCTCCCGAACCATGCCTACCAGTCCACTCTTTTTACAGCACATCGCTGGCGCACCATCTGTCGTTAATCCAACGAGTTTATCCCACGGCAGCTTTATTTCAGTTACACATTTGGAAACCTCCTCAAAGATTTCCTTTCCTGTGGTTGTGCCATGCATTGATTTGAATCCTAATAGCTCCTCCGTAACACACAGATTTGAGTCCACTCCACGGATGAAGACTGACAACTGAGCAGTATCAGATGCGTCACAGCTCTCATCCACAGCGAGGGAGAACGCAACAAAATCTTTTCCCTTTTCCATCAGCTGGTCATACAGATTGGTGGCAAGATCACATGTGCGATCAGCTATTGTGTTCCTGCTCAGGCTCACATTTGAAAATGCTTGTTTTTTCTCTGGGCATACGAGGTCACAAACCTTCATCATGCACTTTTTCATGAACTCTCCCTCATTAAAGGGCCGGGCTGATTTTGCGATCTCTGCTGCCACTATATAACTAGCCTTTACAGCAGCCTCGCTTTGTGATGTGGCTTTTTTAAACATATTCTGTTGTGAAACCAAACTTCTTTTCATCTCCTCTACTTTCTGGCTCCTTTGAGTCATGTCCAGGTCCTTGTATTTGTCATGGTGTTTCGTTTCATAGTGTCGTCTAATGTTGTACTCCTTACTTACAGCCACGTTGACTCCACAAACAAGACAAACAGGTTTGTCTTTTACATATGTAAACAGATATTCTGCCTCCCACTTGTCCAGAAAGCTCCTGTTTTCTGCCTTTCTTTTCGCCATTTTTGGGAAGGGTTAGCTCGCTGACAGTTGTAGCGTCTATGTTGCTATGACTACTGTCACAGAGGAGAGAGCGTTTCTGGGTCTTGTCCTGATTGGCGCGCGAAAACAGCAGAGCATTATGGGATTCGTAGTATTAGTGGTGAATGCGCTGTATAATACCAGCGGGCCAGCTCTAGTAGTAATTTGGTATTGTCTCGCGGGCCAAATATAATTACCCCGCGGGCCAAATTTGGCCCACGGGCCAGAGTTTGACTCCCATGCACTAACACATTACAGTAGTTTAAATAAGACTCCTGCTAGCCCGACGACACACTTAAATCTTCCGCTGCTTCGTCGTTGGCTACATACAGTACTTTCGTCTGAGACTGCCATCATTGAAGTAATTTGTGGTGGGGCACTGTACAAAACAAAGGCATAGGATCATCTCTAACCAATCAGAGTATCAAAGCCAATTACTGCTGTATTTTTGTTCTGGCTCTGTTTCTGCACTAATCAGATGGCCCTGAATGTGTTCGCATTCGGGGAAGGGTCGGGGAGGTACTCAGATTCACACTCACTGCGGAGAAGAAACAAACATCTGTGAGCATATCATTTGGCTGGAACAAGGAGTCTGGATAGCCAGGCAACCTGTATACACTATGTACAGTGCATTCGGAAATAATTCAGACGCCTTGACTTTTTCCAGATTTTGTTATGTTACAGCCTTATTGTAAAATGTATTAAATTGTTTCTTTTTTTCATCAATCTACAGACAATACCCCATAATGACTGCAGAACAGGTTTTTATATTAAAATATATTAGAAATAAAAAAGCAGAAATGTCATATTTACGTAACTATTCAGACCCTTTACTCAGTACTTTGTTGGTGCACTTTTGGCAGCAATTACAGCCTCAAGTCTTATTGAGTATGACGCTACAAGCCTGGCACACCTGTATTTGGGAAGTTTCTCCCAGTCTTCTCTGCAGATCCTCTCAAGCTCTGTCAGGATGGATGGGGAGCTTCGCTGCACAGCTATTTTCAGGTCTCTCCAGAGATGTTTGATTGGGTTCAAGTCCGGGCTCTGGCTGGGCCACTCAAGGACATTCAGAGATTTGTCCCGAAGCCTCTCCTGCGTTGTCTTGGCTGTGTGCTTAGGGTCATTGTCTTGTTTGAAGGTGAACCTTCACCCCAGTCTGAGGTCCTGAGCGCTCTGGAACAGGTTTTCATCAAGGATCTCTCTGTACTTTGCGCCGTTCATCTTTCCCTTGATCCTGACTAGTCTCTGCGGCTTAAAAACATTCCCACAGCATGATGCTGCCACCACCATGCTTCACCGTAGGGATGGTGCCAGGTTACCTCCAGACGTGATGCTTGGCATTCAGGCCAAAGAGTTCATCAGACCAGATAACCTTGTTTTTCATATTCTGAGAGTCTTTTAGGTGCCTTTTGGCAAACTCCAAGTGGGCTGTCATGTGTCTTTTACTGACGATTGGCTTCTGTCTGGCCACTCTACCATAAAGGCCTGATTGGTGGAGTGCTGCAGAGATGGTTGTCCTTCTGGAAGGTTCTCCCATCTCCACTGAGGAACTTTGGAGGTCTGTCAGAGTGACCATTGGGTTCACCTCCATGACCAAGCCCCTTCTCCTCCATTTGCTCAGTTTGGCTGAGCCGCCAGCTCTAGGAAGAGTCTTGGTGGTCCCAAACTTCTTCCATTTAAGAGTGATAGAGGACACTGTGTTCTTGGGACCTTCAATGCTGTAGACATTTTTTGGTACCCTTCCTCAGATCTGTGCCTCGACACAATCCTGTCTCGGAGCTCAATGGACAATTCCTTCGACCTCATGGCTTGCTTTTTTTTTTTTTTTTTTTTTTGCTCTGTCAACTGTGGGTCCTTATAAATCATGCCTTTCTAAATCATGTCCAATCAATTTAATTTACCACAGGTGGACCAAGTGTCAAGGATGATCAATGGAAACAGGATGCACCTGAGCTCAATTTCAAGTCTCAAAGCAAAGGGTCTGAATAAGGTATTTCTGTTTTTATTTTTGCAAAAAAAAAAAAATTATGTGGAATTGTGTGTCGGTTAATGAAGATTTTATTATTATTATTATTATTTAATCCATTTTTTAAATAATGGTGTAACGTAACAAAATGTGCAAAGTAAAGGGGTCTGAATACTTTCCGATTGCACTGCATATATCTAAACACTAAGTCCCATAGCTGTAATAGCTATAAGCATCTAAGTTCAGGCAGAATGGACCAGCACAGAGATATCAGTTACCGCTAATGCCTAGAGGCTAACCAGACAGTTCTGTTGGCCAAACAGATTGAACATGGCCCAAACACTAAGGGATCATTTACAACACACCCTCATGTCCACATCAGCAGTATTGAGCAAGCTACTGGAGCAACCAGAGGAATCTATCTAGGCTACTGAGGGACAAAAGGTACAAACTCTCAGCCATCAAATAGGAGACAAATATCTGTGGTGCACTATAGGGCCACCCATTTCACATTACCACTTATTTACATTTGACATTTGAGTAATTTAGCAGACACTCTTAAAATAAAGTGTAAGTGAGTGTTAGTTCACAAAAGGCATTTTATTTGGGGGGGGGGTGTTGGATTATTTAAGATACTCTTTGAAGAGGTAGGGTTTCAGATGTTTTCGGAAGATGTGCGGGGACTCTGCTGTCCTAGGTTCAGGGGGAAGCTGGTTCCACCGTTGGGGTTCCAGGACACCGAAAAGCTTGGACTGGGCTGAGCTGGACCTGCCCTCCGGTAGGGGTGGGATGCCCAAGAGACCAGAAGTGGCAGAACGGAGGGTTGGGGTGTATGGTTTGAGCATAACCTGAAGGTAGGAAGGGGTAGTTCCCCTTGCTGTTCCGTAGGCAAGTACCATGGTCTTGTAGTGGATGCAAGCTTTGACTGGAAGCCAGTGGAGTGTGCAGAGGAGCGGGGTGACATGGGTGAACTTGGGAAGGTTGAACACCAGGCGGCTGCAGCGTTCTGGATAAGTTGCAGGAGTTTGATGGCACAAGTGGGGAGCCAACAGCGAGTTTCAGTAGTCCAGACAGGAGATGGCAAGTGCCTGGATTAGGGTCTCCGCCACTTCCTGTGTGAGGTAGGATTGTACTTTACAGATGTTGTAGAGCATGAACCTGCAGGAGTGAGTCACTGCTTTGATGTTTGCAGAGAATGACAGGGTGTTGTCCAGGTTTACACCAAGGTTATTTTCCTCTGGAAGGGGAACACCGTGCAGTTTTCAACTGTGATCGAGAGGTCTTTGAACGGGCAGACCTTCCCGGGAGGAAGAGCAGCTCCGTCTTGTCGAGGTTGAGCTTGAGGTGGTGGGCTCTCATTCAAGCTTCGATATCTGCTAGGCACGCAGAGATGCGTGTCGCCACCTGGGTGTCAGAAGGGGGGAAGGAGAAATGTAGTTGAGTGTCATCCGCATAGCAAGGATAGGAGAGATCATGTGAGGATATGACGGAGCCGAGTGACTTGGTGTATAGAGAGAACAGGAGAGGGCCTAGAACCGAGCACTGTGGGTCACCAGTCGTGAGAGTATGTAGTGCCGACACAGATCCTCTCCATGTCACCTGGTGGGAGCGGCCTGCCAGATAGGATGGAAGCCAAGAGTGTGCAGAGCCTAAGACACCCAGCCCTGATATGGTGGAGAGGATCTGATGGTTCATGGTTTCGAAGGCAGCGTATAGATCTAGGAGGATGAGAACACAGGAGAGAGAGTGAGCTTTGGCAGAGCCTCCTTGACACAGAGAAAAGTAGTCACAGTTGAATGACCGGTCTTGAAGCCTGATTGGTTAGGGTAAAGAAGATCATTCTGAGAGAGATAGCGAGAGAGTTGGTCTCTCGCTATTTCTCACGTCTGGTATAGAATGTGGAAACACCACAATGCCTTTTACACCACACATATAGATGCTACAGAGGAAGATGTGACAATTAATAAAAGGATTGACCAAAATTTAGCTTGAGGAGTATTAGTCTTGAAGTATGTTTGATATGGGGTAAAGCCTTTCTTGTCGGGCCTGTAAAATGCATGATCAACAGCAGCGCTCAGATTAAGTATAAAAGACAAGAACAGAAGTCCATGTCTGCATTAATAATGCTCTCTGTCAGACGCTGCAGACAAATTGAGAGAGTTGTCTCTGCTTCTGAATTGTTTCATTCATTGATTCATTCTCTGATTAGTTCATTCCTCTTTTGCACCAGACAGGCTATCAATGATTCCAGTTGCCAAACAGAGGTTTGATCTCAGATGTGAAGAAAATTCAGATCCCGTGTATCAATGGAATGGCACTCAGACACATGGAGAGATATATATACACCAGGGGGGGGGGCTGCTGAGGGAGGACGGCTCATAATAATGGCTGGAACAGAGCAAATGGAATGGCACTCAGACACATGGAGAGATATATATACACCAGGGGGGGGGGGGGGCTGCTGAGGGGAGGACGGCTCATAATAATGGCTGGAACAGAGCAAATGGAATGGCACTCAGACACATGGAGAGATATATATACACCAGGGGGGGCTGCTGAGGGGAGGACGGCTCATAATAATGGCTGGAACAGAGCAAATGGAATGGCATCAAACACACGGAAACCATGGAAACCATGTGTTTAAATGTATTTGATACCATTCTACTGATTCCACTCCAGCCATAACCATGAACCCGTCCTCCCCAATTAAGGTGCCACCAACGTCCTGTGGTATACACTCTCACCTATTTGGTTTTGTTGTTTGTGTGGTCTACTTCATTTGTATCTTTCTGAACTTTGATCTACTCTAGCATGACCCCAAACCATATGATGCTGAATAACATGACAGAAACTACTATGGTGATACCACACCACAACCCTACATTTAACACCTTGAACATTGTTGAGGGCGACATCTTCATAGTGCAAAAGCACTGTCCAACGTGAAAACCTCATAATTATCTGTCAACGTGATTTAATTTGAAACTTTTCTTAAATAATTTGCATTATGAAGAGGCTATTTATGTATTGCTCAGTTTAGTAAACTCAAGTGAAATACTCAAGTGAAATCACCTCCGATTTGATTATTTAGGTGATTATGTAACTGAAGTTTAGTAAACTAAGCAATACATAAATAGTTGCATCTTCATAATGCACATTGTTGAAGAAAAGTTTAAAGTTAAATGATATAGTAATACATTCAGCATTATTACATCAAGGGAAATGTAGTATTCTTTCTAACAAAGATATCTGCATATTTTTTAGGGTGTTGTGTATCCTTGGAAATAATCTGAATATATGTAAACATAACAGTTTAGAAAACAGCTTGGCAAAAAAGTGGTCTCATGGCACAACTTGCCCCGAGTCTGGGTACATTGAGCATAGTGATGGGGTTAACATGGGGACACATTTCTAACACTTTGTACTTAAAAAAAACACTTTCAACATAAGCTCAGGCCCTAGTGTAACCTCATAACCCAGTGACAATGCCTTGCATTTCACCTGGGAAGAAAACACTTCAATTGTGGCCTAGAAGGGGGCGAACCCAACTGAAGAATGAATTTGACATCATTCGAACTTGAGTAATCACATGAATGTGAGGTGTCTTCAAAATACTATGCATAAAACGGACAAAATGTAATCATCATTTGTATGGGGTATATTGATTAGCCATTGGCTCAACTTTCCCCTGGACAGATGGCACAATTGACCTTAAAGCAACTATTTTTACTATATTAGCCCACAAATCTACAAGGATGCACTTTTATGCTAGGTTTAGGACCTCATATTGTAGCTTATAGAGATCTCAACTGCTGTATAAAACATTATTTAAACTATCTACTTTGGTTTACATACAAGCATCATGAACTTATTACACAATACATTCATTTGACTTTGTGAAAATCTGTTTTTTGGATCTAACTTGCTTACCACTTTCCACTTATGGCTTCTTCCTTCACAGACTCCATGAAATGACAACCTCTTCCTAAATATTTGGTCACTGATTTTGTGTATGGTTTCCTAGAAACAAGGGGTGGCTCAACTAACCCTTTGGCACGACTTACCCCACACACTCTGATAGACGTTATGCACGCACACACACACACACACACACACACACACACACACACACACACACACACACACACACACACACACACACACACACACACACACACACACACACACACACACACACACACACACAGAGAGGCGGATGGGAGAGAAGGTCAGGCGTTGCCCTAGCGGCAGGGGACTACCTGGCGTTGAGGTTAATGAGCACAGCAGTTCAGTTGGCCTCCATGCTAACACAAGTAGCCAAGCTCTGTAGCCAAGCTCCCCAGCTCAACACGGAAGGACAGAAAGAGAGAGTACACTAGATTTTGTCTCTACTGGACTGTACTTCAAATCATACAGCTATAAATTTCTCTGGGTAAGCAAGCATGTGGAAATGGCAATGTTGTGTGTGTGTGATTATTCTGTACAGATGGTGAGTGCAGTTTACCAGTAACTCACATTGTGGTTAATGGGTGGAAAATCACACTTTGAATTTGACTAATCACACAGGCGAGAGACAATGAAGCAGATTTTTTACACCCCAGATTAAAAAATAATCTATTACAGAATGTTTGTACTCAATGCATGTCTCCACTGCTAATTGGACTCCAATCTGTTCATGCATGACCTTCTGCCACTACACTGCTGTAACTAGAGAACACACAAAACCAGAGAAATTACACAAAAAGCAATCTCATCTCCTCCAAGTTGAGATTCATTTTTTCCACCTTCAACTACTCCTCCAACTCATGCTGCTCCGCTCTCTTCCACACGTCCATTTCTGTCCTCTGTCTCGGTATATCTCTCTCTCCTCTTCTACTAGAGATCCCCCAATGCCCCTCCATCAATACCAGTGCCAATAGTTGAAATCAACATTAATTAACCCTAATGCCTTGTAATACCAGGTATTTATTATGTTCAATTAGCTTGTCCCTTAACTAATGATGGCCTAACAGACAAGCTAAATACCTTTTGTGCTAACTTCGAGGCAAGCAACACTGAAACATGCATGAGAGCACCAGCTGTTCTGGATGACTGTGTGATCCCGCTTCCGTAGCCGATGTGAGCAAGACCTTTAAACATTCACAAGGCCACGGGGCCAAACGGATTACCAGGACGTGCACTCAGAGCATGCGCGGACCAACTGGCAAGTGTCTTCACTGACATTTTCAACATCTCCCTGACAGAGTCTGTAATACCTACATGTTTCAAGCAGACCACCATAATCCCTTAGCCCAAAAATGTGAAGGTAACCTGCCTAAATGACTACCCCCGTAGCACTCACGTCGGAAGCCATGAAGTGCTTTAAAAGGCTGGTCATGGCTCACATCAACACCATCATACTGGAAACCCTAGACCCACTTCAGGGGAGGGAAGGGGAGGCAGAGGGTAGAGGCTACTGCTGAGACACACACACACTTTCAATCAGAAAAACACAATCATCACACAAACATGAAATAATTAAGAATAAAAAACTTTTACATGCATGCACGCACACACACACACACACACACCGAGGTGATGAGTGGCAGGAAAGTCTTACCTCCCAATCATGGTAGAATGTTGCTGGACAGCAGCCTCTAGCAGCCGCTCCAGAATGGTCCACTCCCCCATGGTCATTGAAAGACAGGTTCAACCTACAGAGGAACTGGGGCTCTGGGGCTCTCTCCCGATTCCTTCCCCTCCTCCTGGGCTCAGCGCTCCAGCCAGAGGGGGCGCATCCGCCCCCGTCCCACACCAGCTTCTCCTGCCCTCTACTCGTTGACCTGGCCGATGGTTCTCTGTAGGAGTGACTGTGTGGGGGTGAACGTGTGTGTCCTCCCTCGGTCCGGTCCCGTTCTGCTCTTCCCTTCCTGGCAGAAGAGCGGTGCAGTCTGCCTCTCCTCCTCACTCCCTCCCTTTCTCCCCCTTCCTGTGCAGTGAAGCTTGTCCCCCCCTGCCGCAACACTCAGATCTATACTATAGCTCACTGTATCTGACAGCCATGATCTCGCTCACTCTCTCTCTCTCCTTCTCTCCCTCCTCCTTTATATCTCCTTCCTCCCCCTTTTCTCCCCCTCACTCTCTCTCTTCCCTACCCCCTCTTTCTCCTTCCTCCACCCTACACCCAGGGCTCTCCTGGTACCTCATATGCACTCCCTCCCATCAGTGCGAAGCTCTTGTCATTGCATTGTGTTCAGTACCTTCCCTATAACATTCCTTCTCAGACCCAGCACACTACACCCAGCTGACCCTTCCTCTGCTCACCTCCATGCAGAGCCGTAGATACACTCACACACACACACACACACACACTCTATGACCAACTGTCACTGCCCGGGATCCTTACTGCATTTACTACGCTAGAATGTAAAGGCACATTTGCAAATAAAGCTCCTGGCATGCACAGTATTGCTTACTGAATTATCTGGTCATGAGACACGGTGGCTCCTCCCCCAATCACGACAAGAAACTGTAAAAAGCCTGCTGGCACACACACACTCCCTCAGTAACAAATCAACGGCCTTGCTGCATACACCGAGGCAGTGGTGCTGCAGACCTGTTGTCCGGTATCATCCCTCTAGCTAATTCCAGCAGAGTCCTCAGCCTGGAGTCAGGTCTATCGCAGAGAGCAGGGATGAGTGGCTATATAGTAAAACTATTTCTGGGTTCCATCATCTCGTTCCTCTTCTTTCACTCTCTTACTCACTTTGCTCTTTCTCTCTCCTCGCTTCCCCCTCTCCTTGTGTTTGTGTGTTGAGCTCACTCTCTCTGTGATCACTTATTTCCTTTCTGTGCGCGCTCGCTCTCTCTCTGCTTCGCTCTATCAATGTCACCCTCCTGTTCCTCCCTATCCTTTCTGCGCTCTCTCTTTGCTTCGCTCTATCAATGTCACACTCCGTAAGCATGCCACACACCCCCCACCACCTTCTCACTCTCTCTCTCTCTCTCGCTCTACCCTCCTTCCTTCTCGAGTAAATGTGCTTGGATTGCTACCCTGATCGCTGCTTCACTTGTGCTTGCAATAATTCCTCCCTCCCTTGTGCCGTCTCTGTTCTCTCCCCCTATGCTATTGGTATAAGCGATTCTACCGCCACCTCTCCTTCCCTGCTTTTTTCGGTAATCCTCCGTCTCAGTGTGGAGTCTTGGTAGAGCTATCTTCCTCTCTCACTGTAGCTCTGTCTCTCATCATCCTCTTGTACACATGGTCTCTCTTCTTTTCTCTCACTTTTGTTCTTTCTGTTACACATCACCCTGCTAGTGCTTCTGTTGAGGATTACAGGTGAATCATGGTTCTGAACCCCCCCCCTTCCTCCACACCTATTTATCTCTGCAAGAGCCCTATCATCTCCCCTCCCCTCCACTTAATCACATTCTGTCCATTTCCCCTTCTCCATTCCATCCCCTTCTGTCTCTCTCTCTGGAGAGATGAGTACAGTATAGTATTCTGCCATGACATTGAATACTGCATTCATTAGATTAATATGACGGTGTGAGACTGTATATACTGTAGGTTACCCCCACCCACAGATACACACACTCTACCACACCTGTGCATAGCCAACAGTAACACCATCAAGCGGAAGATGGGCAGACAGATATATGGAGTCTTGGACCATAAGGAGAAATAGAGGGAGGTGAGAGGGAGGGGGGGGGTTGGTGTTGAGATTGCGTGCAGGTTTGTGAGAGGTGAGTAGAACATGTGCCTGTGATGTCATGGTAACAGTGCATGCATTGTTATAGCATTCACTTATATAAAACCAGCCACGGCTTCCGCAGTCAATCAGGCTAGAGGGAGCAAGTTCACAACCACAAACCTTACACAGCAACATCTGCAGTGAATCAAGGATTGGCTTAACTAGCTCTGTGTTTGTGTGTGAGTGAGAGAGCAGACGGGGAGGGAAGGAGGGAGCATTGTGTGTTCAGCATCTTGGGCGAGGGGGCTTACGGTCTCACCCTCATCCAGGACGCATGGTGTATCAGTCCTGTGGCAGGCAGACAATGCAACAGCTCTGACTGAGGTGCATCAGTGGAATATGTTTGGACCTGGTTTAGTGGTTAGTGACAGAGAGGCTCTGGAGAGCTGTTGTCAGCTGGCCAGGGATAGGGCTGAATGAGTTCAAAGCTCTAAGGCACATAAGAGAGAGAGAGACGCAGGTGTGTCATCAGTGACCTGGAACAGCCATCTTAAAACACAGACACACAAGCAAACAATCAAATACACACACACGATTATTCATACACAAATGACCTTGGATGGCCAAATAGGTAACACCAAATTGCTTTAATTAATTAACAGGAAAAGGACATCTTAGATTAATGGATATTCCAAAAGGACTATTTTAAAGCTGGAATTCTGCTGATCATTAATGATAGACATTGCTATTCCCTTGTCAAAATCCTGTATTGATACTCCATATTTAGGGCTCAAGCTTGAATGTTGAGTATGAATCAAATAAGATGAAAAGAGATCGGACATTTAATAACCCAAAGTGTGAAGTCAGAGAGAATTATTCAGCTACTAAAGAACAGGGGTCACTTAACCAAAAGAAGAATGATAGTATACTAACTACGTAGTCGTAGGTCATCGGGTCTCTGAAGGGAGAGGGGGATGCAAGGTTTGGTGTGAAGCAGCGTTCAGGTGTGTGTCGGAAATGTTCATCAGGGAGCAGATTTAGATCCAAGTTTAACACTATCACTCTCCTGTGGATTTTTCTGCTCATGGGCCCCTGGCCAGTCTTTGGAGAGGCTGCCATCTAATGGCTGTACAGGCTCACAGCAGGACAGTAAAGGGTTGGGCTCCTGTTAGAGACCTAGTTGATTTACGCATGTCTCAACACCATTACCCTTTCAACGTTAGGTGAGTTAAACCAACCCCAATAAGAAAATGCCAAGTCAAATTCACTGTGATAGCTGGGAGGCTGTAATCACGAACTGATATGAGAGCTGACAAATGGTGGGCTTGTAGCTTACTGGTAGGACATTGATGTTGTCAGAAAGTGGATGCAGTGTTGATGGGGAGTGCAGACAGGCAAGATTAGAGTATACATTCTGACTTATACAGAGTATACATTCTACCCAGTAACTTCCCCTTGACATCTAACCATACCTGACAGAAGGTCAATACTCTGGTCTGAAATGTACAGTACCATAACACACTACCTCGGTCTGAGGATGACAGTTAGTTTTGTCCATGTGTCAGACTTCTTAAACATTGCCCCATATATGTTGTGGGGACATTTAGACTTAAAATATTGAATTCAAATATTTTCCACACTAACATAACACCACTAAGTTCACAGGAAATAACCAGACAACTCCGTCTTTCCAGATTGCCTTGTCTAGTATTTATCAATTTATTATTCAACCATCAAAAACATTTCAGTTACTAAATGCAGACCTTTCTTGGGGATGTTGATAAGACACTGATGAATTCTAGCAGTGCAAATTATGCGCTTCATTGCACAGAGACGTGGCGGCGCAAAGCAGTTACAGTTTACCTCTAACATCCAGTTAAAACCATTTCAAAGAAAAAAGGTTACGAACTAAGAGACTTCCAAAAAAAAGTGGACTTTCCTCCCCAAAAAATACAAACATTGCACTGTTTTTTCTTCAGTTAAATTTGCATTTTGGGGTGGAGTAGAGGGGTAGTGATGTCACCAGAAGAGCTGGGACACGTTTGAAAATCAGGTGGTTGACAAAATACTCTTAGCCGTTTAGGGATCATCCCAACAATAATAGTATTAACAATAATACAAATGAAGAAACATGATCTATTAGAAATAAATATTACAAGTCATTATTAAATGAACATGTAAAATAATTATCATTAAACAAAAGATCAAAACAAAAACAAGCAAAGAAAAGAAATTACTCTAAAGTGTCAATATTATAACAAACCTAACAAAGCTAGGAAAACCCTAAACCATGGAAGCCCTCTACAATTAACACTTTTAAAAGGCATGTCTGCATATATTATGAAGTTGGGTTTGTGTTGAATTTGATACTTATTTCAATATACAAAAATCTTTTCGTAAACACTACTGTTCTCCAAAGCAATATATTTTCATCTATGATAATAATTGTACTCTTTAGAAAAAAGTAAAGACCTAACCAAGAGATAATAGAAAAATGGCAGCCAAGGTGAAGATAGCCTTCATTCATTTGTGAGGAAAAGTAAGGGACAAATTAAGGACTGTCGTGTAGTGGTAGTGAGACTGCCCTTGTGTTGTATAATGTCACGTCATTGTGGTGGGACTATGTGTTTGTGAGTTCTTGTGGTTTCCCTATAGTATCATCATGCCATGTTTCTGTGAAGTGACACTGTATGGCTGCTCTGTGGTGGGACTGTGTGTGTGTGAGTTCTTGTGGTTTCCCTATAGTATCGTCATGCCATGTTTCTGTGAAGTGACACTGTATGGCTGCTCTGTGGTGGGACTATGTGTGTGTGAGTTCTTGTGGTTTCCCTATAGTATCGTCATGCCATGATTCTGTGAAGTGACACTGTATGGCTGCTCTGTGGTGGGACTGTGTGTGTGTGTGTGTGTGAGTTCTTGTGGTTTCCCTATAGTATCGTCATGCCATGTTTCTGTGAAGTGACACTGTATGGCTGCTCTGTGGTGGGACTATGTGTGTGTGAGTTCTTGTGGTTTCCCTATAGTATCGTCATGCCATGTTTCTGTGAAGTGACACTGTATGGCTGCTCTGTGGTGGGACTGGCATTAGAAAGGGAGGTTGTTATGCTTAACTTTCACCCAGTGAGTGATATTGATTGGGGGCTGCTAAACTGTAATAATCCGTTTAGGACCCACTTATGGCAGAAACATTCCACTCAGTATCTATGGGTCTAGGTCCCTCACAGGCTGCCATCATTTGACAACTGTGCAACCAAACATTTCGGTACTACAGAAAAATAGGATACAGTGCTTGATTTTTGGGGGGATTTTGCCAAAGTAGAGTGAAAGATCAACTGAAATAAAATAGCCTTCACAAATAGCCTTGTTAAGCTTAAGGTCATCTCAGTGAGAGCGGGTTACCACGACGACAAGAATGGACAGGTAGTGTTCTTCTCTTTCAGGCTGGGGAGGAGTCAGGATTCAAGGGGTTCAGACAGAGGGAGAGCAGTCAAGCAGAATGAAAAAGGTGCAGTATAGAGAGACATAGGGGGAGTGAATAAACCAGGGTGAGAAGGATCAAGAACAAAGCACACGAGAGAGAGCGAATGAGTGAAAGAGTTAGCAGGAGCAGCCTCCTTCGCTGATGGGCTGTTCTGGGGGCTTCTCCAGCTTTATATCAATCACTGGGGGAGGAGGGGTTAAGGACCAACTCAAAGAGCTCAGACAGGAACACATGAAGTCTTTTCAAACACTTCCCATCTTCTCAATATGTTTTAATAGGTTTACAAGCTACCCAATTGCTGTAAATGTTTGAGTACAATCTGTTTCTACTATTGCCACTGAAAAACATGCATAGTCAGTCACACACACACGTTTCTGTGTAGAGTAAGGATACTGTCTTCTCTGCTCTTGTCCTGTGTGCTCTCCATGCCAGGGAGGGCAGCGGCCACGCGTCGGAACAGCTGCAGGGGAGAGAACAGACCTCGTTTGTCAGAGTCAGAACACTCCAACCTTCCTGCCTTGACACCAGGCCTGCAGCTCTGTGTGCTCTCGTTCTTCTTAGTACGTCGTCATTGGTAGGGCTGACAATTACCATATAACCATGGAACCGGCAGTCATGAATGAAGACTGTCATGAAAATACATTAACTGTAAAAAATGTACTTATTATTTGTGGAATGAACAGCTGACTGAAAACGGGGTGGTTTGCATGGTTGAGTCCGTTTCTGCTGTAACATGGGACTCTACAACGTGGCTCCTTACTGAAACAAACAAGATGTTGTAAAGTCTGCGGTTGCCTAGGCAACACCCCCCTCCCTGCAGCCTAGGTTGAAGATGAAGAGGATTATAATACCCCACAAATGGGACCAGCTATGCTAGTTGATTTTCTAAACAGCTTCCACATGGAATGACAAAGGTTAGGACAAGTTATCTTCCTCCTAGCTTCCAGCAGCAGCACATGCAGTCAGGAGTGGAGGAGAGGGGAAAATGTTTCTTTTTTTGCTATTCAAGCAGTTATTACGATGACCGCTGTCATTTGTCTGAACAATTAGTCATCCAAAATTCCCTGACCATCACAACTAGAGGCATTGAATTAAATAAATGTAAATTGGTTTAAGTTGGACAGCAGTAATCATATAAATTTCCTCCTCAAGAGGTAAATAAGCATCCCATACCTGCTGGAAAGGAGTTTAAGATCATGCAGATCTGATGTATTAAATAGAATCCTTTGATACTAGTCGGAGAAAATCACTTCAAATCAAACCTGGAGTGAGAATTATAAGTGCAAACATTTTACGCAGGTGTGAAAAAAATGCTGTAAAGTAAGAATGCTTTCAAAAATAGACATGTTAGATTATATTTATCAATTAACAAAATGCAGTGAGTGAACAGAAGAAAAAAATCTACATCAAACCAATATTTGGTGTGACCACTCTTTGCCTTAAAACAGCATCAACTCTAAGTACATTTGCACACAGTCTTTGAAGGAACTCAGCAGGTAGGTTGGCCCAAACATCTTGAAGAACTAACCACAGTTCTTCTGTGGATTTAGGCAGCCTCAGGTGCTTCCCTCTCTTCATGTAATCCCCAGGGATGAAAACTGCCAAGGGCCCAAAAAGGTGACACTTTTTTATGTTGCACTGAAACATGCAAAAATCCTTGCCCGGGGGAAATGCAGGTTTTAACTAATTAACCAAAGAATATGATCTATATGATCAGTCTGTGTGTAAAATAAAGTGGTTAATGTGAACCTAAAACACAGCAAAAGAATGTAAAGAAAGCAATCCAATGTTATTTGTTGCTTAGACTTTACAATCAAGTCTTGAGAAAAAAAACACACTAATATTGCAGTTAGCCATGACAGCCTTTATAATAGAACGCTCGTGACCACACACAAATATTGCACTTGGGAAAAAAACATCTTAAAGTTGGGCTACACTGCACACTATAACATGTGTCCACAGGCAGAAAGTGTACACTGTTCTACCATGTGCCAACTAAAGTGAGAAAGAGGGAAAGTGTGTGGTGTCCTTTCGCCTCTAGTGGCATCCAGCTTAAGCCAGGCCCAGCTCCAGCTACACTTGATCCCTGAATCCACTTGTTTAACTTTTTATGGCTGGGGGGGGGGCAGTATTGAGTAGCTTGGATGAACAAGGTGCCTAAAGTAAATGGCCTGCTCCTCAGTCTCAGTTTCTAATATATGCATTTTATTATTAGCATTGGATAGAAAACTCTAAAGTTTCTAAAACGGTTTGAATAATGTCAGTAGAACAGAACTCATATTGGCAGGCAAAATCCTGAGTTGAAATCAAAACAGGAAGTCAGAAATCTGAGCTTGTATGTATTCAGAGTCCCCAAAGAAATCCCCTTGAGATATGACTGATGTTGCACTGCCTAGGGGTTCCACTAGATGTCAACCATCAATAGAAATCATAATGAGGCTTCTATGTTGTTGTGGGAGTGAATGAGAGCAGAATATATCAGATGTCCATCAAGCAGCCATTTTGTGATAGCGCTTTTCCCTCATGGTATTCACTTGCGTTCCATTGCTCACGAAGACCAGAAGGAATACTCTGGTTGGAATTTTATTGAAGCTATTTGTTAAAAACATCCTAATGATTGATTCTGTACTTAGTTTGAAATGTTTCTTCGACCGGTAATATCACCTTTTGAAGTTTTTGTCCGATATAACGCTGACCAGAATTAGCGTTTGGATATGTATACCAAACGCGCTAACAAAAGACTATTTGCACATAAATAACGGACATTTTCGAACAAAACAAACATTTATTGTGGACCTGTGATTCCTGGAGTGCTTTCTGATGTAGATCATCAAAGGGAATATTTATCATGTAATTTCTTGTTTATGTTGACGCCATCTTTGCGGCTGTGGTGTTTTTACTTTTGAGCGCCGTCTCAGATTATTGCATTGCATGAGTTTCTTTTTCCGTAAAGGTTTTTTGAAATGTGACACAGCGGTTGCATTAAGGAGAGGTATATCTATAATTCCATGTGTATAACTTGTATTATCATCTCCATTTATGATGATTATTTCTGTTGAATGATGTGGCTATGCAAAAATCACTTTGTTTTTGGAACTAGTGAATCTAACGCACCAATGTAAACTGATTTTTTGACATAAATATGAACTTTATCAAACAAAACATGCATATATTGTGTAACATGAAGTCCTATGAGTGGCATCTGATGAAGATAATGCAAGGTTAGCGATTAATTAGATCTTTATTTCAGTTTTGTGAATGCTATATTTTGCTGAAAAATGGCTGTGCTTATTGTGGTTTGGTGGAGACCTAACATAATCGTTTGTAGTATTTTGCTGAAAAGCCTATTTGAAAATCGGACACTTGTGGGATTAACAACGAGAATAGCTTTAAAATTATATAAAAGACACACGTTTTAGGAATTGTAATTATGAGATTTGTGGTTTGAATTTGGCGCCCACTATTTTCACTGGTAGTTGTCATATCGATCCCGGTATCGGGATTGCAGCCATAACAGGTTTAACAAACAACGCCTCGTTTTCACCCAATTCTCTCATTCTGAAAATGAACCACATACTTTAGATGGAAAACATTACTTAACAGATAGTGGTTAGTTCGTGAGCTAGTTAACATTTCACACAGATTTCCAGGGTCCAGTAAGCGACTAACGCGTTATAACTTGAGGGTCGGCAAGGAGTCGAATACCAGTTAATACTATAGCGAATTGGTTAGGTTACTAATGTTAGCTCATCTGATGTTGTAACGTTAGCTAACAAACGTTAGCTAACAAACAAACGTTAGCTAACAAACAAACGTTAGCTAACAAACAAACGTTAGCTAACAAACAAACGTTAGCTAACAAACAAACGTTAGCTAACAAACAAACGTTAGCTAACAAACAAACGTTAGCTAACAAACAAACGTTAGCTAACAAACGTTAGCTGTTTGACTTTATAAGCAAGATCATTTTCACAACATTAACTCAATTATTTGATCAGATAAATTGGCTAATGTTGGTCAAAATTTCTCTGGCTAGCTAACGGAGAATTCGATCCAGCTAGCAAGATACTTAACAATGCTAATAGTTGTTCCCCCCTCACCTCAAACTTTGCAAATGCCAGTAGATTTTGGTTACAGCTTATTAAGCACGCATAATCACCTTCTCACCCGTCTCAGTGGTCAGACTTCTTACCTAATGTTACCGTTCAGGGGAGGCACTGCTGTAACTGACAAGCTGACTTTCCAGAGCGCGCTGATGCTGACATTCCAGAGCGCGCTGATGCTGACATTCCAGAGCGCGCTGATGCTGACATTCCAGAGCGCGCTGATGCTGACATTCCAGAGCGCGCTGATGCTGACATTCCAGAGCGTGCTGATGCTGACAAGTTGACATTCCAGAGCGTGCTGATGCTGACAAGCTGACATTCCAGAGCGTGCTGATGCTGACAAGCTGACATTCCAGAGTGTGCTGATGCTGACAAGCTGACATTCCAGAGCGTGCTAATGCTGTAACTGACAAGATGAAATTCCAGAGCGCGCTAATGCTGTAACTAGCACATTCTCTTCTTCCTTCAGTCACGTGCTGCGCTGCATTCTGTTATGTAAATTATCAGATGCCAATCAGATGCCTCCCTGAGGGTATTGCATGATGGATAAGTATCTGCCTTTACTTCTCAGCATTGAGGAGACCATTAATTCTGACCAAATCCCCAACTCCATTTGCAGAAATGCAGCCCCAAACTTGCAAGGAACCGCCACCATGCTTCACTGTTGCCTGCAGACACTCATTCGTGTACCGCTCTCTAGCCCTTTGACGAACAAACTGCCTTCTGCTACACACCAAATATGAATTTGATTTACATTTATTTTGTTCATTTTGCATTTAGTTAAATGATAAATATAATCTATTAACATGTCTATGTTTTACCATTTTTTCACACCTGCCTAAAACTTTTGCACAGTACTGCATGTCCCAGACCGGAGGCCAAAGTGGATGGTCTGTCCCAGGGTGCACAGGGGAACATTCTGGTCTTTAGTTATTATGGCCAACATGGGATGGATGGGCAAGAGTTCTGAAAATAATCCAAGGACCCCATTTAGTGTAAAGCAAGCCAGATTTAAGAGTGTGAGCACTGCACACACGCATGCTGTGCTCTACCTGTTTGACATTGTAGCCCGTCTTTGCACTTGTTTCAATAAACAGAACATTCAGCTCTTTGGCTCTCTGTTCCCCTTCCTCTGTGGTTATCTGTCTGCAATGTCCCACGACAACACACACACACATGAACGAGAAAACAACAAAAGAAAAAGAAAATGTGAAGATCGTGAAGGATCAACATGCCGTGTTTCCTCCCGCTACCCACTGCGGCAGCCTCTGCTCCGTCTAAAAGTGCCCATACAGCCAGACTCTCTAAAACATCTCAGAGCACCAGCGTAACTCCAGGTTCAATACACCACATATGATTCTAATTAAAGGCTCTTCATTATTGTAGCAATTGACCCTAAACCTCTGACTGTGATGAGTGACCTTTTCAAGGGTGAGCCGAGGCAGCAGCAGTGGCAGCATGGACGGAGAGAACGACTCAGCCACACACATACACTTACCTGCTTGACGTTGTATCCTGCTTTAGCACTAGTCTCAATAAACATTACATTTAGCTCTTTGGCCTTCCTCTCACCCTCTTCAATAGCAACTTGCCTGTGGTAGATAAGAGGGTTAAACATGCAAAACAGCAGCTTACAGTCAGTTCAGAGAATCTAAAGCATGCCAATCATTTGAAAACACAGCCGGAAAGCAAATCACAAAAAAAATGGGAATAGTACAAAGAAGTTGTTTAAAGGCATAAAAGCATTGAGGATTATAGTGCCAAACAATGTGTTAAAATAAAAAGGTCTATTTCATTATCACAATTGTTTGAACACACAAATGGATAAGACTCGAGGGTGAATCTCAATCTGAATCTGTGAATAATTAAACTAATTCTAGGCCATGCTGAGCTCCAAAGGCCGTCTCTGTGTGTGGACTGTTCAAACCCAGCCAGATTTGTCTCTAGAGAGCCTGTACCAAGTGACGAGGCTAATAAGTCCCTGCTTAGCTGTCTCTAGAGGGCAGTGTTTCTCTCGCTTAACACAGGAGGGCCTAAAGGTCTTTCAGGAACTCACTGTGGCACCAGTCTTAATCATTCTACAGTAACAATCAGTCGATTCATTAGTATGTTCTAATGGAGAGCCCTCCAGGACCTGGTCTGATGAGAACTGAAGAACTCTACAGGCTTACTGACATCATCCTTTAGTTATTATGTCACACCTTTTGTCTGCAAGGTCAGTCTTGTTTCCCACCAACATGATTATGACATCACTTCCTCTCTCCGTTCTGACATCATCAATCCATTTTGTGGTTTGCTGGAAAGAGTTGACGTCTGATAGAAGAGGGAGGGAGAGGGAGTTCAATGTTAATCTCAAAGTTGTGACAAGTACTGAATTATGGTAAGGAGCAGAATGACAGTGCAAATATAGAGACAGTGACAACAAATAAGAACATATCATTAAACTACATAAATCCATCTCCCATTTCCTATCCATCTAGGATTCTCTTATTATTTAGCCATATCCTTGTATTCTATCTTCCTGTCTGTCCAGCTAGATGTGGTGTTTGTTTTTCTGAAGAGACAGACTTCCTCTTCCAGTTAAATAGCCCTGCTGCAGTGCCATGTCTCCTTATACAGTATCTGCCCCTAACGGTCCTCAAACACACATGGTAGGAGAGACGTGAAAAAGGAGACATCTCTGAACATTACATAGAAAGGCTGCAATATGTTAATTTCATAATGGGCAAAATAGGCCTCTGAAGCAACATTAAAGCTGCCAATACCAATTATTTTAATTAAACCAATAAGACACTTCATTCTTTTGTACGTATGTGACAACAGAACTAGCAAGTAATTGGTGGCCATAATGGGGGGAAAACAGACATTAAGAAAGATAGCATAGAGAAATCAAGATAAAAAGGAAGGATAGAAAAGAAGTGATAGGTTGCTCTGTTGGGGAAAACAAGATGATAAATCTGCCATCCATGTATTCATGACCACAAATCTAAGAAACCACTAGACTATGGATTAAGTCTATGGTTCTTTAGTATTACAGATTTCACCGATTGATATTGTAGCCTAATTGGGTTTGCATGTAGTAAGATTAGCATAATCCTTTTAGATTTATTACAGAAACAGAAGCTTTCAGACAACAAAAAAATGCAAAAAGGGAACAAAAAATTACGCACTTGTCCAAGTGGACTCACATACAAAAAGAGTGGGAGTGAAAACATCTACAAACAAGAAAAGGGGACAAAGAGGAGGAAAGATATCTGGAAGGATAAAGAGGGTGGGAAAACAGAAAAAATGAAGAGGGACTTGAGCCAGCGGTGAAAAATGAGGACATCTTTTGTTTTGGTCAGCATCGTTCCATCACTTTTCCATCAATAGGGGCCGCACTCACTTGTGATGTCATAGACTACCACAGCCACGGTGGAATCTCGTATGTAGCTAGGGATCAGACTCCGGAAGCGCTCCTGGCCGGCTGTGTCCCAAAGCTGCAGTCTCACCTGAGCAGCACGTTAGCACCAGCACACAGGGAGAGAAGGAGAAGGGGAGAGATGGCGGAGAGGAAGAGGTGGTGGTAAGAGGGGAGAACTGGACGAGGGTTGAGGAGGGGTGGGGAGGGGCACGCACGCACGTCGAGTGGGCGGGGCGCGGAGGCGAGTACCTACTTGTGATGTCGTATACTACGACAGCTGCGGCAGAGTCTCTGATGTAACTGGGGATGAGGCTACGGAAACGCTCCTGCCCAGCCGTATCCCACAACTGCAACCTGATCTGTTGCGGATGGGAGGGGAAATAAAAGAAAAGGAAAAGGAAAAAGAAAGGATGAAAAGAAAATGAGAGAAAACGAGTGCAGAAACAAAGGAAAACATGAGGTAAGAAACCATAAAGAGTAAGGAAATAAAACAAAACCTAATCAACTCATGAGAGAAAAAAAAGGAGGGAGAGGGCTGCATGCAGGGAGTGTGTGACCATAGGAGGGGTGGTGAGGGCCAAGGGAATCATGGGTACTAGGCCTCATTTCTGAAATGTTCTTCCCTCGTTCAAACTTGATGTTTAATTTTAACATGAGAATGAAGAGAATATGAGCAGATGGGAAAAAGGGAAGAAAATAATGAGTGTCTGGAGAAGAAAGCTAGCAGGAAGGAAGATGCAAGGTAAGCGCCAATCCCAGGCCAGGCCGGCCCTCTGGCTTCTTTAAGGTGCTAGTGTGTGCACTGTCTGGTGTGTGTGTGTGTGCGTGCGTGCGCGCGAACCTGGGACAGGATAAGACACTGTTAGAGCAGACAGAATCAGGTCACAGGATACCCAGTATCATCAAAGTACCAGAAACCACCAGTGGCAAGGACTCAGGGACCTGTGTGATTGGGTGGGGGTGTGTGCGTGCGTGCCAGTTGAATGAGTACATTTTTTAATTTCAATGAAACTGGATTGAAGGGAGACATTTTCAAAATCACCATAATGAAATTAAACATTATTCAGTCAAATCACAATGCCAGTCATGACTAACAGACTCACTTAAAAACAAACTAATTCCTCTCATAATCAAGATATTATGACAAAATCAGCATGCTACCACTCAATGGAATTTAAAAAGGAGAAAGTAAAACTTACTGTTCTGTCTTCGAGGTACATGGTTTTAGACAAAAAATCTATTCCTATTGTGGCCTGGAAATGTGAAAGAACAAAGAGAATGAGACAGAACATTCTAACAATTATGATGGTAGATTGATAAGGAAAGGCTTGAGTACTGTACTTAAACTGAAGGAACAAACCTATTGCCAATGCACCTAAAAAAAAGTTAACTCAAATTTTCAATCAAAAGGAAAAAAAAAGTGTTCGCTGAATCGAACATATACAGTTGGCCCAAAATTAGCTCCAACTTAAAAATATATATATATATTTTTTTTTTAAGTATGCAAAAATGTAGTCTAATTTAAATTGTGGGTTTGCTCAACTTGTCTCATGTTCATTCAACTAGAAATGATTATTTGTGCATCATCACTAAACAAGGTTGTGGAACTAGTTACACAAT
The DNA here is from genome assembly GCF_021184085.1 of Oncorhynchus gorbuscha. Taxonomy (NCBI): domain Eukaryota; kingdom Metazoa; phylum Chordata; class Actinopteri; order Salmoniformes; family Salmonidae; genus Oncorhynchus; species Oncorhynchus gorbuscha. The sequence goes on from NC_060188.1 coordinate 69,178,153, forward strand.
GTGCTTTTGACATAGTAGAAAAATTGTAGCCTTACATTTAACAGACATGATTACATTGTGCATATTCAACTATACAGTAATTATTATTCAACATGTCCTGATTTGAACTCACAATCTCTTGTAGAGGTTGGCCGATTAATCAGAATGGCCAATTAATTAGGGCCGATTTCAAGTTCTCATAACAATCGGTAATCAGATGTTTCGGACACCGATTATGGCCGATTACATTGCACTCCACGAGGAGACTGGCTGATCACTTGTTACACGAGTACAGAAAGGAGCCACGGTCAGTTGCTAGCTAGCCTTAAACTTATGAAAAACAATCCATCTTAACATAATCACTAGTTAACTACACATGGTTGATGATATTACTAGTTTATCTAGCTTGTCCTGCGTGGCATATAATCGATGCGGTGCCTGTTAATTTATCATCGAATCACAGCCTACGTCGCCAAACGGGTGATGATTTAACAAGCGCATTCACAAAAAAAGCACTGTCGTTGCACCAATGTGTACCTAACCATAAACATCAATGCCTTTAAAATAAATACTCAAGTATATATTTTTTAAAACTGCATATTTAGTTACTACTGCCTGCCAACATGAATTTCTTTTAACTAGGGAAATTGTGTCACTTCTCTTGCATTCTGTGAAAGCAGTGTCAAGGGTATATGCAGCCTGGCTCGATGCGAACTGTGTGAAGACCATTTCTTCCTAACAAAGACCATAATTAATTTGCCAGAATCACGACATAACATTGAAGGTTGTGCAACGTAACAGCAATATTTAGACTTAGGGATGCCACCTATTAGATAAAATACACAACGGTTTCATATTTCACTGAAATAACAAATGTTTTGTTTTCTAAATGATAGGTTAATAATATGAACAAATACAGAAACTAAGGCTCGTATTTCTGTGTGTTTATTATATTAGAATTAAGTCTGATTTGATAGAGCAGTCTGACTGAGCGGTGGTAGGCAGCAGCAGGCTCGTAAACATTCATTCAAACAGCACTTTCTTGCATTTGCCAGCAGCTCTTCGCTGTGCTTCAAGAATTGCACTGTTTATGACTTCAAGCCTATCAACTCCAGAGATTAGGCTGGCAATACTAAAGTGCCTATATGAGCATCCAATAGTCAAAGGTATATGAAATACAAATGGTAGAGAGAAATAGTCCAATAAAGTCTTATAATAACTACAACCTAGTACCTGGGAATATGGAAGACTCATGTTAAAAGGAAACACCAGCTTTCATATGTTCTCAGCAAGGAACTTAAAATGTTAGCTTTTTTACATGGCAAATATTGCACTTTTACTTTCTTCTCCAACACTTTGTTTTTGCATCATTTAAACCAAATTGAACATGTTTCATTATTTGAGGCTGAATTGCTTTTGATGTATTATATTAAGTTAAAATAAAGTGTTCATTTAGTATTGTTGTAATTGTCATTATTACAAATGTATATATAAAAGTCTGCATGTATATATAAATATCGGTATCGCGTTGAAAAATCATAAAATCGGTCGATTTATAAATCTCTGGCTCACGGCGTACCAATCTTCCTGTTACGCCAGCATGTATGTGTCAATGACTGATTTCACCTGTATTGCTACACTTTGCAATTCAAAGTAAATCTCAGCTCTGTTAAAAATACACTCAAGTAAAACCATTTTATTTATCTCTGTCACTAGCCGGCAACCACCCGGTTACTCAACCCTGCACCTTAGAGGCTGCTGCCCGATGTACATAGAATTACTGGTCACTAATAAAATGTTTATATACTGTTTTACTCATTTCACATGTACAGTGGCAAGAAAAAGTATGTGAACCCTTAGGAATTACCTGGATTTCTGCATAAATTAGTCATCAAATTTGATCTGATCTTCATCTAAGTCACAACAATAGACAAACCGTGTGCTTAAACTAATAAGAAATTGTATTTTTCTTTTCTATATTGAATATTTATTTTATTTAACCAGGTGGGCCAGTTGAAAACAAGTTCTCATTTACAACTGACCTGGCAAAGATAAAGCAAAGCAGTGCGGCACAAACAGAGTTACACATGGGATAAACAAACGTACAATCAATAACACACTAGAAAAATCTATATACACAGTGTGTGCAAATGTATAAGATTAGGGAGGTAAGGCAATAAATAGGCCATATTGGCAAAATAATTACAATTTATCATATCATTTAAAACATTCACAGTGTAGGTTGGAAAAAAGTATGTGAAACTCCTAGGCTAATGACTTCTCCAAAAGCTAATTAGAATCAGGAGTCAGCTAACCTGGATTACAATCAATGAGACAAGATTAGAGATGTTGGTTAGAGCTGCCTTACCCCATAAAATAACTCACAAACTTTGAGTTTGCTATTCACAAGGAGCATTGCCTGATGTGAACCCATGCCTCAAACAAAAGAGATCTCAGAAGAACCAAGATTGAGAATTGTTGACTTGCATAAAGCTGGAAAGGGTTACAAAAGTATCTCTAAAAGACTTGTTCATCAGTCCACAGTAAGACAAATTGTCTATAAATGGAGAAAGTTCAGCACTGTTGCTACTCTCCCTAGGAGTGGCCGTAAGGGAAAGATGACTGCAAAATCACAGCGCAGAATACTCAATGAGGTTAAGAAGAATCCTAGAGTATCAGCTAAAGACTTACAGAAAACTCTGGAACATGATTGCATCCCTGTTGATGAGTCTCCGATACGTAAAAAAATAAACAAGAATGGTGTTCATAGGATGTCACCACGGAAGAAGCCACTGCTGTTCAAAAAAAAAAAACATCTGAAGTTTGCAAAAGTGCACCTGGATGTTCCACAGCACTACTGACAAAATATTCTGTGGACAGATGAAACGGCAGTTGAGTTGTTTGGAGGAACACACAACACCATGTGTGGAGAGAAGGAAAAAAAGGCACAGTACAACATCAAAACCTCATCCCAACTGTAAAGTATGCTGGAGGGAGCATCATGGTTTGGGGCTGCTTTGCTGCCTCAGGGCCTGGATAGCTTGCCATCACTGATGGAAAAATGAATTCAAGCTTATCAAAACATTTTGCAGGAGAATGTAAGGCTGTCTGCCTGCCAATTGAAGCTCAACAGAAGTTGGGTGATGCAACAGGACAATGACCCAAAACACCGAAGTAAATCAACAGAATGGCTTCAACAGAAGAAAATACACCTTCTGGAGTGCCACAGTCAGAGTCCTGACCTCAACCCAATTGAGATGCTGTGGCATGACCTCAAGAGAGCAGTTCACACCAGACATCCCAAGAATATTGCGGAACTGAAACAGTTCTGTAAAGAGGAATGGTCTAAAATTCCTCCTGACCGTGGTATAGGTCTGATCCGCAACTACAGAAAACATTTGGTTGAGTTTATTGCTGCCAAAAGGAGGGTCAGCTAGTTATTAAATCCAAGGGTTCACATACTTTCTCCACCCTACACTGTGAATGTTTACACGGTGTGTTCAATAAAGACATGAAAACGTATAATTGTTTGTGTTATTAGTTTAAGCAGACTGTCTATTGTTGTGACTTAGATGAAGATCAGATCAAATTTTATGACCAATATATGCAGAAATCCAGGTATTTCTTGCCACTGCATTCTAGTCAATACCACTGACATTGCTCATCTTTAATATGCATATATTTCTTAATTCCATTCTTTTACTTTTACATTTGTGTGTATTGTTGTGAATGGTTAGACACTACTTCACTTTTGGAGCTAGGAACACAAGCATTTAGCTTCACCCGCAATATCATCAGCTAAATATGTGTATGCGACCAATAAAATTTGATAATTTCTAGTAGAATTAAGATATGAGACAAGTTGAGCAAACACATTTTAAGTTAACAGGCAAAAATTCAGTTTTCTTAAGTTGGAGCCAAGTTTGGGTCAACTAAACATGTTAAATTCATGTAACTAGCCAAAATGTTACTTTTTTTTAAAGGCTGTGGAACCAGTTAGTTAATAATATTAGTTTAAACTACTTTTTTTTTTACAGCGTAGTCAAGCGCAGCACTACCACACCGGACTCAAATGGCTAATCATAAAGACTTACTAGCTGAATCAATTGCGTTTGTCTGGAGCAAAAGCCTGCCCACTCTGTAGTAGGACCAGGACTAGGGTTAGACATTGAGACCAGTGATGTAATAAACCTAGCCCTAACTATCATATCCAGATTCAACTCTGCATGTGTGGTCTAGCCTCACCTGGTAGGTGTTGTCGAAGCTGTCGTACATGAACCTGGTAATCAATGATGTCTTCCCCACTGAAAAACAAGACAGGCTCATGTTATGACCAACATTTTTATAACCCCATTAATCTGTGTAATAAAACATGTACTACAGTCGTGAAGGGCAAGTAACACACCAGTAAGGCTGGCAGATTATACTGACAAAACAGACAAGTCTCATTTCACACAGCCAACACAGAAATAGAATGAATCATTCCATTTCTATGAACTGACATGTTCCAGCCTGATTTGATGCATCAAATCTCCAGCAACTCCTCAGTCAATTTGCAGGCCACAGCTCAGCACAACTGTATGACTTGACTCCACCAACCATCCATCAAGAGGCCTGGAGTAAGAGTCCAGGAGGAGCTGTCTGAGTCTGTATACTCACCATAAGAAACCCAACACCACAATATAAACTGCAAATCAACAAGGGATTTCTGAGTGAAAAACCAGCAAAAATGACATAAGAAAATCATAAAACGTTTTTTTTTTGTATAGACTTGGAAAAACCCCTCTAAGGAATGCTGGGAGATTGTCAGTGGCGGTGCCGGCCCAGACCTGGCCCTCTGACACCAACACTCCCTCGCCCTGCACTGGCATGTGACAGCACTAAGGGAAATTAAAAGGGGGATTAAAAACAGGGAAGAGGCAGAGGCAAAACAAGAAGAATGGACAGCATTTTGTTTCATTGGTCCAGTTTACTACATTGTGGAATGCACAAGTATTCATTTCCAGTACAACCTCCCTCTCCCTACTCCTTTCTACCGCTTCCATGTATGTCTCACCCGGCCACTCTATCATATTAATGCTGTGTCACTGTTGAACCTGGCTGGGTAGCCTCAAGTCATGTATCCTGAGCAGAGCTCTCAAAAACACAGCCTAGGGAGCAGTGTCCAGAATCACAGTACACACAGCAATCTGTACCATCAATATAACACTACACTAAACTAGAGGTCGACCGATTAATCCAATTTTTTTATACCTAGGCAAGTCAGTTAAGAACACATTCTTATTTTCAATGACGGTCTAGGAACGGTGGGTTAACTGCCTCGTTCAGGGGCAGAACGACAGATTTTCACCGTGTCAAGTTGGGGGATCCAATCTTGCAACCTTACAGTTAACTAGTCCAACGCAATAACGACCTGCCTCTCTCGTTACACTCCACAAGGAGACTGCCGGTTAACGCGAGAGCAGTAAGCCAAGGTAAGGTGCTAGCTGCATTAAACTTCTTATAAAAAACAATCAATTATAATCACTTGTTATCATCAACCATGTGTAGTTATTACAAGATATTATCTAGCGTGTCCTACGTTGCATATAATCTAACTGAGCATACAAGCATCTAACTGAGCGGTGGTAGGCAGAAGCAGGCGCATAAACATTCATTCAAACAGCACTTTCGTGTGTTTTGCTAGCAGCTCTTCCTTGTGTGTCAAGCATTGCGCTGTTTATGACTTCAAGCCTATCAACTCCCGAGTTGAGGCTGGTGTAACCGAAGTAAAATGGCTAGCTAGTCAGCGCGCGCTAATAGCGTTTCAAACGTCACTCGCTCAGCCTTGGGGTGGTTGTTTTCCCTTGCTCTGCATGGGTAACGCTGCTTCGATGGTGGCTGTTGTCGTTGTGTTGCTGGTTTGAGCCCAGGGAGGAGCGAGGAGAGGGACGGAAGCTATACTGTTACACTGGCAATACTAAAGTGCCTATAAGAACATCAATAGTCTAAGGTATATGAAATACAAATGGTATAGGAGAGAAATAGTCCTATAATAACTACAACCTAAAACTTCTTACCTGGGAATATTGAAGACTCATGTTAAAAGGAACCACCAGCTTTCATATGTTCTCATGTTCTGAGAAGGGAACTGAACCGTTAGCTTTCTTACATGGCACATATTGCACTTTTACCTTCTTCTCCAACACTTTGTTTTTGCATTATTTAAACCAAATTGAATGTTTCATTATTTACTTGAGGCTAAATTGATTTTACTGATGTATTATATTAAGTTAAAATAAGTGTACATTCAGTAGTTGTAATTGTCATTATTACAAATAAGTTAAAAAAAAAAAAAAATAGGCCGATTAAACCCCCCAATAAATCGGTATCGGCGTTGAAAAAAACATAATCAGTCGACCTCTACACTAAACAACATTGGAACGAATGTGTGCAGGATTTCAGCACAAGGGACAGGCAGTCTATATTTTGCTACATTTAATAGGCCTACTAGCTAGGGGAGGTTGGGAAACAGTGGCTCAGCCTGACCTTTTGGTCCCGTCATTCATTCAAATACAAAATTATTCTCTGCAATGCATTCCTCAATCAATTTAGAGTATGCCTAATCTCTATGTCTATTGGTTATCAGGAAGATAATCAGGCAATCAAATAACAAATAGACAAAGCTGAAGAGGTCAGCCTGCCCATTGTGTGACCTCTAAAATACACCCAGGTCAATATGTGTGGCCCTATGGCCAGGGTGGGAAATTAACGTTTTGGTCCACCAGCAACTGTGGCAGATAGATACGTTTACACACACACACAAAAAAACGTCCTCTCACTGTCAACTGCGTTAATTTTCAGCAAACTTAAATATTTGTATGAACATAACAAGATTCAACAACAAACTGAACAAGTCCCAGACATGTAACTAACAAATGGAATAGTGTGTACCTAAACAAAGGGGGGGGGGGTCAAAATCAAAATTCAGTATCTGAATGTAATACTGCAGTGCATCTCCTCCTCATGGACTGCATCAGATTAGCCAGTTCTTGCTGTGAGATGTTATCCCACTCTTCCACCAAGGCACCTGCAAGTTCAATGACATTTCTAGCGGGGACTGGACGGCCCTAGCTCTTACCCCCCGATCAAACAGGTCCCAGACGTGCTCAACAGAATTGAGATCCGGGCTCTACGCTGGCCATGGCAGAACACAGACATTCCTGTCTTGCAGGAAATCACGCACAGAACGAGCAGTATGGATGGTGGCATTGTCATGCTGGAGGGTCATGTCAGGATGAGCCTGCAGGAAGGGTACCACATGTGGGAGGAGGATGTCTTCCCTGTAACGCACAGTGTTGAGATTGCCTGCAATAACAACAAGCTCAGTTCGATGATGCTGTGACACACCGCCCCAGACCATGATTGACCCTCCACCTCGATCCCACTTCAGAGTACAGGCCTCAGTGTAACGCTCAATCCTTTGATGATAAACACAAAGCCGACCATCTCCCATAGTGAGACAAAAACCGCGACTCGTCAGTGAAGAGCACGTTTTGCCAGTCCTGTCTGGTCCAACGACAATGGGTTTGTGCCCATAGGCAACGTTGTTGACTGATGTCTGGCGAGGACCTGCCTTACAACAGGCCTACAAGCCCTCAGTCCAGCCTCTCTCAGCCAATTGCGGACAGTCTGAGCACTGATGGAGGGATTTGGTGTTCCAGGTGTAACTCAGGCAGTTGTTGCTGCAATCCTGTACTGCAGGTGTGATGTTCAGATATACCGATCCTGTGCAGGTGTTGTTACGTGGTCTGCCACTGCAAGGACAATCAGCTGTCTGTCCCATCTCGCTGTAGCGCTGTCTTAGCATCTCACAGTATGGACATCGCAATTTATTGCCCTGGTCACATCTGCAGTCCTCATGCCTCCTTGCAGCATGTCTAAGGCACGTTCACGTAGATGAGCAGAGACACTGAGTATCTTTCTTTTGGTGTTTTTCAGAGTCAGTAGAAAGGCCTCTTTAGTGTCCCAATATTTCATAACTGTGACCTTTAATTGCCTACCATCTGTAAGCTGTTAGTGTCTTAACGATCGTTCCACAGGTGCATGTTCATTAAATGTTTATGGTTCATTGAAAAAGCATGGGAAACAGTGTTTAAAAACCTTAACAATGAAGATCTGAAGATATTTGGATTTTTACGATTTATCTTTGAAAGACAGGGTCCTGAAAAAGGGAAGTTTCTTTTTTTGCTGAGTTTACATTTAGTTGAAGTTTGAAGTTTAAATACACTTTAGCCAAATACATTTAAACTCAGTTTCACAATTCATGACATTTAATCCTAGTAAAATGCCCTGTTGTAGGTCTGTTAGGATAACCACTTTCTTTTAAGAATGTGAAATGAATGTCAGAAGAAAGTTCTCTTTCATCACATTCCCAGTGGGTCAAAAGTTCACATGCACTCAATTAGTATTTGGTGGCATTGCCTTTAAATTGGTTAACTTGGGTCAAATGTTTTGGGTAGCCCTTCCACAAGCTTCCCACATTAAGTTGGGTGAATTTTGGCCCATTCCTCCTGATAGAGCTGGTGTAAATGAGTCAGGTGTGTAGGCCTCCTTGCTCGCACACACTTTTTCAGATCTGCCCACAAATGTTCTATGAGGTCAGGGCTTTGTGATGGCCACTCCAATACCTTGAATTTGTTGTCCTTAATCCATTTTGCCACAACTTTGGAAGTATGCTTGGGGTCATTGTCCATTTGGAAGACCCATTTGTGACCAAGATTTAACTTCCTGCGTTGAGATGTTGCTTCAATATATCCACAATTTTCTTTCCTCATGATGCCATCTATTTTGTGAAGAGCACCAGTGCCTTCTGCAGCAAAATACCCCCACAACATGATGCTGCCACCCCTGTACTTTACTGTTGGGATAGTGTTCTTCGGCTTGCAAGCCTCCCCTTTTTTCCCTCAAACGTAACGATGGCCATTATGGCCAAACAGTTCTATTTTTGTTTCATCAGACCAGAGGACATTTCTCCAAAAAGTTTCTGCAAACCGTAGTCTGTCTTTTTTAATGGAGCTTTTGTAGCAGTGGTTTCTTCCTCATCAAATCTACACACAATAACTATGACAAAAGCTTTGAAATTCTTGCAAATGTATTAAAAATAAGAAACAAAATTACCTTATTTACATCATTATTTCAGACCTTTTGCTATGAGCCTCGAAATCAAGTTCAGGGTCTTCCTGTTTCCATCATTGAGATGTTCCTGCAACTTGGAGTCTGTGGTAAAATTCTATTGATTGGACATGATTTGGAAAGGCACACACACACACACACACATTTATATAAAAAGGTCCCACAGTTGACAGTGTATGTCAGAGCAAAAGCCATGAGGTCGAAGGAATTCTCCGTAGAGCTCAGAGATAGGCTTGTGTCGAGGCACAGATCTGCAGCATTGAAGGTCCAAGAACGGTGGCCTCCATTCTTAAATGGAAAAAGTTTGGTACCACCAAGACTTCCTAGAGCTAGCAGCCTGGCCAAACTTCACAATTGGAGAAGGGCCTTGGTCAGGGAGGTGATCAAGAACCAAAATGGTCACTCTGGAGGTCTGTCAGAGTTCCTATGTGAAGATCAGAGAAACTTCCAGAAAGACAACCATCTCTGAAACAAGATTCTCTGGTCTAATGAAACAAAGATTGAACTCATTGGCCTGAATGCCAAGCGTCACACCTGGAGGAAACCTGGCACCATCCCTACAGTGAGGCATGGTGGTGGCAGAATCATGCTGTGGGGATGTTTTTCCAGCAGCAGGGACACTAGTCAGGATCAAGGGAAAGATGAAAAGAGCGAAGTAGAGAGATCCTTGATGAAAATCTGCTCCAGAGCACTCAGACTGGGGCAATGGTTCACCTTCCAACAGGATAACAACCCTAAGCACACAGCCAAAACGGCACAGGAGTGGCTTTGGAACAAGTCTCTGAATGACCTTGAGTGGCCCAGCCAGAGCCTGGACTTGAACCGATCTAACATCTCTGGAGACACCTGAAAATAGCTTTGCAGCGACGCTTCCCCATCCAACCTGACAGAGATTGAGAGGATGTGCAGAGAAGACTGGGAGAAACTTCCCAAATACAGATGTGCCAAGCTTGTAGCGTCATACCCAAGACTCAAAGCTGTAAATATTGCTAAAAGTGCTTCAACAAAAGTACTGAGTAAAGGGTCTGAATACTTATGTAAATGTGACATTTCCTTCTTTCCTCTTCCCCACCCCCCAAAAAGGTTTTTGCTTTGTCATTATGGGGTAGTGTGTGTAGATTGAGGGGCAAAAAAAACACACGATTTTATACATTTTAGAATAAGCCTGTAACGTAACAAAATGTGGAAAAATGTCAAGGGATCTGAATACTTTGAATGCAGTGTATAGTGTAGCAAATGGTCATCTAAACTGCTGTGAAATATGTTTTCCATAACCAAAAATATTTACATTTCAGCTGGTGTACAAAATCAAAAGAGGCAAAACAAAAGCGGGAAGCATAGAAATAAGAGATCTACCACTTCTTACTTGCTTTCAAATGAGAATGATAGATCTAGAACTCACATTGCTATGTGAATTTGGTCAAGTCTCCCAAAAAGATAGATATCTATCTATAGCAACTTCAACAATGATAGCCCCTTGAATCATTCAGAAAAGATGACGGTTTCGGCTGGGAAGAATGTGGACGTCTTTACTGTCGTGTAAAAATGGGTACAGAAAAAAAGCTGACCCACTAGGAAGGTGTAACTGACACTTCAGCGTGAGAACGACACTTATCAAGAGAGCTAGTTCCACCCATTCCCCTTCTCTATAGCGAGCCCTTCATCTGGCCCACTGAATGTTGTTAACCTCCCAAAGAGAGGATACGAGAGCAAAGGGAGGGTGGAAGACAAATGACACAGAAAGGAATGTGTAAAGAAAAAAAAAGTGAGTTGGCCTCAATTCTCAGCTTTAAAGATCCCCTTTCTCTCACACCTGTTTTAATTATTAATATGCTCTGCTGGCAATCTATGTACCTCAGTGTGTGGGTGAGTGTCTGTGCCCTCCCTCTTTTTAAACAGGTCAAATATCTTCCTTAGATGACCGATCCTAAAACTCACAGCCTCTTCTCCCAAACCCCTCATCCTTCCCAGACCCCTCCCAAACCAGCAGGTTCACCCCTCCACCCATTTCCCTCATGGTAGGACATCCAGCCGCCCCCCCCCCGACACAAGTCTCCTGTCAGCTCCATTCCCACCAATACCCGTTCCCACTCCTATTGTTTTGTAGTCAGTGCCAGTGGGCAGACAAAGGCAGTCTGCATTTGGGAAAGTTCAAAAGAATGTTTAAATGAGCCAAAATGCAGAGGCCCACCACTTCCTAAATACAAAATTGTATTTGGTCTTTCATTGAATTAATAAACACAAGAGTTGTTGGTTAGCACATTTTTACTTACCAGGTCAGTTGTCTAAAAAGTGGGAACACTTTACAGACACAACTTGGGAAAGAGTTGCCGGGGCGATGATAGTTGAAGCTAGGGATGATTAGGTGGCCAGGGTAATATGATGGCCATCTTGGGAATCAGCCAAGACACCAGGGTAAACACTCCCTCCCTACTCTTATCAGGACCTCGATTTAACATCTCATAATTATTGGGAAGGGTAGGCCTAACTTGGTAGGGTCTGGGTTTAGAGTCAGGCCATCCTCTCAAACATGTTATTACACTAATAAGACTTAATTGTGAAAAAAAACCTGGAATGTAAAGCAGAGGAGGCTGGTGGGAGGAGCTATCGGAGGATGGGCTCACTGTAACGGCATAAATGGAATGGTACCAAACAAGACCAATTTAAACAACGTGCCGGACCCGGTTCCACTGAGTCTTCCCACTATACTCAGCTTAATGGGAGTCTGTGGACATTACATATCAAACAAAAATCTGGAGTGTGAAATGTATTGTGTGTGAGTTTCCCAGCGGTGAGGGATTTATACTGACCAGGCCCATGTCTGCACATGAAAAGGCAGTAGATAGTTTGTCACCCTGATCCAGTGTCAATCTCTCACGCCAGTGCGGAAATCCACATTTACATAAATGTATGTGGGGTGAGGTCAGTAGGGGCAGGACGATATCAGTATCTCCATACTCGTTAGTATCATCATTAACTTCTTTAGCACCGGTTCTAGTGGCATGCATTCAAAATGAGTAGCTTTTCTTTTGCAAAATAACTATGAATTACCCAACTTATTTTGAAATAATTATCAACATATGAACACCAAATTAAGGTGTGGGATGTTCACTGTATTACAAGGAACAATAGCAGGTGTATTTCGCTCCAGTAGCTGGCATATTCTGTCCGTTCATAATTCACCTGGGGTGGCAGGGTAGCCTAGTGTTAGAGCGTTGGACTAGTAACCGGAAGGTTGCAAGTTCAAACCCCCGAGCTGACAAGGTTGTTCTGCCCCTGAACAGGCAGTTAAACCCACTGTTCCTAGGCAGTCATTGAAAATAAGAATTTGTTCTTAACCGACTTGCCTAGTTAAATAAAGTTAAAATAAAATACCTGTGGGAACATACCGGCTCTCAAAACCCGACAACAGAAAGAGTTGGCCAATACTGAGAGATTGTTTGGGAGGAAATTACCTCAGCCCTCGAATTGCATTTAAAAACTACTTAATCCCTTGTACTGCTCACTTCTAAAGTGGATACAAAGCATTCAGACCACTCAACTTTTTCCACATTGTTACATTACAGAATTATTCTAAAATGGATTAAATTGTTTTCCCCCCCCATCAATCTACACACAATACACCAGAATGATGAATCAAAAACAGTTGACATTTCTTGCAAAATATATTTTTGTTTAAAAAAAATTACCTTGAAATATCACATTTACATAATGTGATATTTCAGTTTTTACATCTGGTTTCCTCCAGATGTGATGCTTGGCATTCAGGCCAATGAGTTCAATCTTGGTTTCAGACATCAGAATCTTGTTTCTCATGGTCTGAGAGTCTTTAGGTGGCTATTGGCAAACTAAGCGGGCTGTGATATGCATTTTACTGAGTGGCTTCCATCTGGCCACTACCATAAAGACCTGATTGATGGAGCGCTGCAGATATGGTTGTCATTCCAGAAGGTTCCCCCATCTCTATAGAGGAACTCTGGAGCTCTGTCAGAGTGACCATCGGGTTCTTGGTCACCTTCCTGACCAAGGCTCTTCACCTCCGATTCCTCAGTTTGGCCCGGCGGACAACTCGAAGAAGTGTCTTGGTGGTTACAAACTTCTTCCATTTAAGAATGATAGAGGCCATTATGTTCTTGGGGACCTTCAATGGTGCAGATTTTATTTTAAAGAATAAATAAAATGGATTTTTATTTGATTTGAAGGGCGATGCTCCCGCCAGAAACTCGCTCCACCCTCCAGTCAAACCAGCTCCACTCACATAATCTGATCCACGCACAATCTCGCAGCGTAGCCAATGGCTGTGATACTGCCCTCAGTACAAGACAATGAGAACACCCCCTCAATTGGGTAAAAGGAACACATTATTATTGCCGAGCATTGGATTTCATTATTATATTGCCTATGTTCAAAGAGATTTAGACAATGACTCCACGCGAACTAAAGAGATACGGACAAAATAAAGTGCATTCGGTAAATATTATAAAATGAATTAAATACTTTTAAAAATTGCTCAATCTACACACAATACCCCATAAGGACAAACCGAAAACAGGTTTAGAAATGTTTGCAAATTTATTACAAATAAAAAAACTGAAATATCTTATTTACATAAGTATTCAGACCCTTTGCTATGAGACTCAAAATTGAACTGTTGCATTCTGTTTACATTGATCATCCTACAAATCTTTCTACAACTTGATTGGAGCCACATGTGGTAAACTCAATTCATTGGACATGATTTGGAAAGGCACACACCCGTCTATATAATGTTCCACAGTTGACAGTGGTCTGGTCTTGGTCTGGGAGGTGACCTAGAACCCGATGGTCACTCACAGAGCTCCACACTTCCTCTGTGGAGATGGGAGAACCTTCCAGAAAGACAAAAATCTCTGCAGCACTCCACCAATCAGGACTTTATGGTATTGGCCAGACAGAAGCCCCACCTCAGTAAAAGGCTCGAAAGCCCTCTTGGAGTTTGCCAAAAGGCACCTAAAGACTCTCAGCAGCAACAAGCTGTGGGGTTTTTCAGTGGCAGGGAAAATAGTCAGGATCGAGGGAAAGATGAACAGAGCAAAGTAGAGAGATCCTTGATGAAAACCTTTTCCGTGGCACTCAGAACCTCAGACTGGGGGCAAAGGCTCACCTTCAAAACAGCTGTGCAGCGATGCTCCCCATCCAACCTGACAGAGCTTGAGAGGATCTGCAGAGACGAATGGGAGAAACTCCCCAAAGACAGGTGTGCCAAGCTTATAGTGTCATACCCAAAAGATTTGAGGCTGTAATCGCTGCCAAAGGTGCTTCAACAAAGTACTGAGTAAAGGGTCTGAATATTTATGTAAATGTGATATTTCAGTTTGTATATTTTAATACATTTGCAAAAATTGTCATTATGGGGTATTGTGTGTAGATGAGGGGGAAAAAAACAATTGAATACATTTTAATATATGCCATTTAGCAGACGCTTTTATCCAAAGCGACTTACAGTCATGTGTGCATACATTCTACGTATGGGTGGTCCCGGGGATTGAACCCACTTCCCTGGCGTTACAAGCGCCATGCTCTACCAACTGAGCTACAGGACCATAGGGCTGTAACGTTACAAAATATGGAACAAGTTAAGGGGTTTGAATACTTTCGGAATGCACTGTATTGAAGTGCCATACAGATGGAGGTTGCTTTCTTGTGCGGCTACAGCACATTGTATCCCTATGGGCTAAACTGTTGAGGATAGATGGCCAGTCCCATATGGGCTTCCACACAATCCCCCCCATCCGTCCGTCCGTGTTACCCAGCAACAGCCCCAAAACATCACTGCTCTAGAGGAGATCTGCATGGAGGAATGGGCCAAAATACCAGCAACTGTGTGAAAACCTTCTGAAGACTTACAGAAAACATTTGACCTCTGCCAAAGGGTATATAACAAAGTATTGAGATAAACCTTTGTTATTGACCAAATACTTATTTTCCACCATAATTTGCAAATAAATTCATTAAAAATCCTACAATGTGATTTTCTGGATTTTTTTCTCTCATTTTGTCTGTCATAGTTGAAGTGTACCTATGATGAACATTACAGGCCTCTCATATTTTTAAGTGGGAGAACTTGCACAATTGGAGGCTGACTAATTACTTTTTTGCCCCACTGTATATTTGAAGCGTAGCATGGGTTCTGGTTAAAGGAGGGGGATGTTTGTTGCTGACAGTGGTATATAGGATAGCCTACTTTATAGCTGTGCCTACGATGAGAGGAACAGATTGACGTACAGCCCACCCCCTCAGCAGTGCTGTGATCAGGCTGGTCACCCAGGCTTCACAATGCAGCATTCCAGTCCTTGGTTCTCCCTCAATGCACTTTCATACTGAAAACCACAGGCCTTAAATCAGGGTGGTTCTGTCTGCAATGTATGTTGTAGGAAAGTTGGGTTTCAGGTATACCGGATCCATCCAGCATATACAATAGCTCAAATTCTCAGAATCAGAGATAGGCAGATTGTTTCATAAGAATGGTGATGCTTTTTAAAATCACAATTGCCACCACATGAGAATAGAGAGCTGTTGAAATGTACAATATGAAGTCCCCACATCAGAGAAAAATACAGTGCTGGCTGGCAGGCAGGCGCCTATAAATGAACCATATAACGTTGATACTTGGTTTGACATGCAATGAGACAGACGTCTTTCTTGGCACAGAGGCTGTCTTTAGCAAGAGTGACGACTGAGATGGTTAGCACCAGAAACTCTACAGCCGCTCTGAAAACCAAAGACAAATCTGACTGAACACACACACCAGAGCAAACCCTAGCTATAGTTATACAATAGGGGCTAGTTATTGTAGTCGTAGTATGTAGCATCTAGCTAGGTTAGTGGTTCATGTATTGATATTAGCTAACGTTATTTTAGCTAACGTTACAAACCGACTGCTGACTGTAACTAGAAACAATTAGTCTCCCAACAGCTTGTTAGTTTAGTTAACTTGCTAGCCTAAATAGCTAGCTTCCTGACCTGTGTCGAAAACATTAGTTAGAATAACTGGCTTGCGCTGCCAAATAGTTAGCCAACTAACCATATATTAGTTAGCAATGTAAACATTTGAGATCACCGAAAGGTTAAGTTAAATATCAATGATCGGTAATCGTAGCTAGCTATATAACTGAATCGCCATGGTCTCAGTTGTATAATAGCAGTCGGTAGATATCGATTAAAAAAAGAGACTCGCCCAAGATGAACAGGGCTGGCATTAGCTAGCTAGCCAGCCAGCTAGCTAAGTTAGCAAGCTTTTGATCACATAGCTAGCTATTTAGCGAACTCCGTGTTAAAACTATGTCTCATTTTCAACCTTGGCCGAACGTTACATCATATAGTTTCCAGTTGTACACTTACCGCTCTGCTCGCCAAGAAAGACTAATTTAAATTTCCTTAGAGGGTTTCCAAAATCTCCTGCCGCGGTCATGACTGCAGTATAGTTAGGCAGGCAAAGGCAAGTTGTAGACTGGGAAAAACACACTAGGGCCCTACTTCAGTGAGCTAGCTAAATCGCTAGCTAGCCAATTCGTTAGCTACCTAGCATTAAGCAATGCTCCTCTAGTGCAGTATATTGGCCAGACTGGCAGTCGGTGAGTTTAATAGGTAATTGGCTAGCTAAACCTCAGCACTCCCCCCAGTGTGTTGTGAGCAACATTGGCGTGAACAACAATAGTGGAATCGGCGGTTACTTCAAAATAAAAGTCACCAATTGATCATGCAAACTGATTTTTAAAAAAAAGAGTAGAATCATGCCAGAATTGGCCTAGATAATGCTAAACAAGGTTGAAAAAGACCATTATTAGTTAATTTGACAAAAAACTGTTTAAGTGACTAATATTAGTGTAAACTCTACATTGTTGTGTTTTGAGTGTCACTCAGTAGGCTGATAGCCCATTTTCATGGGTGCACAAACCATAGATTAGGCTGTACAGTGCAATATTTTTTTATTTAACCAGGTAGGCTAGTTGAGAACAAGTTCTCATTTGCAACTGCGACCTGGCCAAGATAAAGCAAAGCAGTGTGACACAAACAACAACACAGAGTTACACATGGAGTAAACAATATGAATGTTCAATGCACATAGGTTGACTGTTTTTTGTGTGTGTTTTTTTCACCTTTATTTAACCAGGTAGGCTAGTTGAGAACAAGTTCTCATTTGCAACTGCGACCTGGCCAAGATAAAGCATAGCAGTGTGAACAGACAACAGAGAGTTACACATGGAGTAAACAATTAACAAGTCAATAACAGTAGAAAAAAAAGTCTATATACATTGTGTACAAAAGGCATGAGGAGGTAGGCGAATAATTAAAATTTTGCAGATTAACACTGGAGTGATAAATGATCAGATGGTCATGTACAGGTAGAGATATTGGTGTGCAAAAGAGCAGAAAAGTAAATAAATATAAACAGTATGGGGATGAGGTAGGTAAAATTGGGTGGGCTATTTACCGATAGACTATGTACAGCTGCAGCGATCAGTTAGCTGCTCAGATAGCTGATGTTTGAAGTTGGTGAGGGAGATAAAAGTCTCCAACTTCAGCGATTTTTGTAATTCGTTCCAGTCACAGGCAGCAGAGAACTGGAACGAAAGGCGGCCAAATGAGGTGTTGGCTTTAGGGATGATCAGTGAGATGCACCTGCGGGAGCATGTGCTACGGGTGGGTGTTGCCATCGTGACCAGTGAACTGAAATAAGGCGGAGCTTTACCTAGCATGGACTTGTAGATGACCTGGAGCCAGTGGGTCTGGCGACGAATATGTAGCTAGGGCCAGCCGACTAGAGCATACAGGTCGGAGTGGTGGGTGGTATAAGGTGCTTTAGTAACAAAATGGATGGCACTGTGATAAACTGCATCCAGTTTGCTGAGTAGAGTATTGGAAGCTATTTTGTAGATGACATCGCCAAAGTCGAGGATCGGTAGGATAGTCAGTTTTACTAGGGTAAGTTTGGCGGCGTGAGTGAAGGAGGCTTTGTTGTGGAATAGAAAGCCGACTCTAGATTTGATTTTAGATTGGAGATGTTTGATATGAGTCTGGAAGGAGAGTTTACAGTCTAGCCAGACACCTAGGTACTTATAGATGTCCACATATTCTAGGTCGGAACCATCCAGGGTGGTGATGCTAGTCGGGCGTGCGGGCGGGTGCAGGCAGGGAACGGTTGAAAAGCATGCATTTGGTTTTACTAGCGTTTAAGAGCAGTTGGAGGCCACGGAAGGAGTGTTGTATGGCATTGAAGCTCGTTTGGAGGTTAGATAGCACAGTGTCCAAGGACAGGCCGGAAGTATACAGAATGGTGTCGTCTGCGTAGAGGTGGATCAGGACATCGCCCGCAGCAAGAGCAACATCATTGATATATACCAAGAAAAGAGTCGGCCTGAGAATTGAACCCTGTGGCACCCCCATAGAAACTGCCAGAGGACCGGACAGCATGCCCTCCGATTTGACACACTGAACTCTGTCTGCAAAGTAGTTGGTGAACCAGGCAAGGCAGTCATTAGAAAACCCGAGGCTACTGAGTCTGCCGATAAGAATATGGTGATTGACAGAGTCGAAAGCTTTGGCAAGGTCGATGAAGACGGCTGCACAGTACTGTCTATTATTGATGGCGGTTATGATATCGTTTAGTACCTTGAGCGTGACTGAGGTGCACCCGTGACCGGCTCAGAAACCAGATTGCACAGCGGAGAAGGTCCGGTGGGATTCGAGATGGTCAGTGACCTGTTTGTTGACTTGGCTTGACCTTAGATAGGCAGGGCAGGATGGATATAGGTCTGTAACAGTTTGGGTCCAGGGTGTCTCCCCCTTTGAAGAGTGGGATGACTGCGGCAGCTTTTCAATCCTTGGGGATCTCAGACGATATGAAAGAGAGGTTGAACAGGCTGGTAATAGGGGTTGAGACAATGGCGGCAAATAGTTTCAGAAATAGAGGGTCCAGATTGTCAAGCCCAGCTGATTTGTACGGGTCCAGGTTTTGCAGCTCTTTCAGAACATCTGCTATCTGGATTTGGGTAAAGGAGAACCTGGAGAGGCTTGGGCGGGTAGCTGCGGGGGGGAGGGGGGAGAACGGAGCTGTTGGCCGAGGTTGGAGTAGCCAGGAGGAAGCGTTGAGAAATGCTTGTTGAACTTTTCGATAATCATGGATTTATCGGTGGTGACCGTGTTACCTGGCTTCAGTGCAGTGGGCAGCTGGGAGGAGGTGCTCTTGTTCTCCATGGACTTTACAGTGTCCCAGAACTTTTTGGAGTTAGAGCTACAGGATGCAAATTTCTGCCTGAAGAAGCTGGCCTTTGCTTTCCTGACTGACTGCGTGTATTGGTTCCTGACTTCCCTGAATAGTTGCATATTGCGGGGACTATTCGATGCTATTGCAGTCCGCCACAGGATGTTTTTGTGCTGGTCGAGGGCAGTCAGGTCTGGAGTGAACCAAGGGCTGTATCTGTTCTTAGTTCTGCATTTTTTGAACGGAGCATGCTTCTCTAAAATGGTGAGGAAGTTACTTTTAAAGAATGAGCTTAATGTTGCTAATTTCAGTGGTTTTAGAATTCCGCAATAAGAGCTAAGACACTAATATCTGTGGAAACTCTTCACATGTATGTTATGTGGCTGTCACTGAATAGGCTGATAAACCATTTAACCATTTCATGGATGCACAATCCATAGGTTAGGCTGAACAGCGCATATATGTATGCCCCAATGTAATTCTGAATTCAAATACATCCACTTTTATTGCAAAATATTTGTACATGTTTTTTTGTCAAATTAACGAGTAATTGTCATTTACATCCCAACCTTTAGCATTATCTAGTCCAGTTGTGGCATCATTCCACTAGTTTTATCCGTTTGCATCAGTTTCCATGGATTACTTTTATTTTGAAGGTGAACTGCCGATTCAATAGTTGTTGCTCACGCTAAAGTTGTTCACAACACACTGGTAGCACTCCCACTCGCTAGCTGTTTCAGAGGAAGTTTGTCACAACCTAATTTTTTACGACGACAGACACGGCTCCACCAATACAATGCAATTGTGGCATCCAATGCAGTGGTGTAAATTATGTCATTATGGCCCACAAACCTTCCAATATATGATATATCCGGTATTATAAACTGGGCGGTTCGAGCCCTGAGTGCTGATTGGCTGACAGCTGTGGTGTATCAGACCGTATACAACGTGTATGACTAAACATTTAATTTCATTGCTCTAATTACGTTGGTAACCAGTTTATAATAGCAATAAGGCACCTCGGGGTTTGTAGTGTATGACAAATATACCACGGCTAAGGGCTGTATCCAGGCACTCCGTGATGCGTCGCGCTTATGAACAGCCCTTAGTCGTGGTATATTTATTGGCCATGTACCACACCTCCTCGGCCCTTATTGCTTAAATATATTTCGTAATGGGAACCTGTACATTAAAACGTGGCTTGCTGCTTTTGTGTTTAGTTCTCGCGTCCTAATTTTGGATATTTCATTAAATTCCATGTATTATTTGGGCCAGGGAGGAAGAGGCGAAGTTTTTCCATGGGAATGTAAAATACACATCCGAGAAGGTCTCTGTCACAGATGAAAGGGGAGTTTGTAAGTCGCTCTGGATAAGAGCGTCTGCTGAATGACTTAAAAAAAAATGTAAATGAGTTGATGCAGTGGCTCTTGCAGTGTTCAAAACAACGGAAACTCGTAAATCTCCGACTTCAAGTGCGTTCAAGACAACCGTGAACTCGGGGGAAAATGCGCTCCGACAGGAAAATAAATAGTTTTGAATGGTTATCCAACTCGAAATTCTAAGCCGGAAACTCGGCCATCTTTCTAGAGCTCCTACTTTCCGACCTATAGAGATCACTGATGTCATGACTGACCTCGTTTTTTCAAGTTCCCGTTTGTCTTCAAAGCACCATAAGGTCCTGTCCAGTAATGTAAAGTACTTAAGTAAAGATACTTTAAAGTACTACTTAAGTATTTTCGGGGGTGGGGGGGATCTGTAATTTATTATTTATATTTTTGACAACTTTCTTTACTTCATTACATTCCTATTTCAATTTGAAATAATGTATTATTATTCTAAACCAAATACTTTTAGACTATGGGTGGTAGCTAGCTACCTCTTGATGTCTGTTAATTTTATTTTAAGGGCATCGGTATCAGATAAACTTCAGATTCAGGGTAAGTCCTCCCCCAAAATTCAATAATAAGTACTACTATGTGTATTATACATTTAGACTTTATAGGAAAGCCTTATGAAGGGATTATATTAGTGATGGGGAACTGAGGATTTCTGAAGGCTTTCAGCGCATTCACCAAATTGTGCCTGAAAAAGAGTTCATTACTCTGAGGTTTTTTATCTGTTCACAATGCACATTAGTGACATCTGTTGGTTAAATATCAGCATGTGAACATCAGAGCAGTTTTTTTAACACTGTTTTCAATAAAACTGTGGTGCAGCGATACGTTGTTGGCTTTAGTAGCCTATAATCAGGTGTAATACCAGGTTCACATTTTACATCATGCTTGCCTTTTTTTGCTCAGTGATTTTATGGCCCAAATATCCATGTCTGTTGCAAAGTTCATAATGCTTCAATAGGAGGCACATATTTGGCCCTCTTGCATAGCATGGGATTACATCATCCAAGGTATTTTATTTATTGATTAATTAACAAACCTTAAAGGGATGAACTAACTATTCTCCTCATCTCAGCTATGCATTGCCCACTAAGAGCACAGAAGTCATGGTCATGCCGGAGCAAGGGACCGACCAAGATGTATGTAGACGCCATCCTCAATACCCATGAGCGAATTGTTCAGGTAATGGAGTGTTTTGAGTGTTAGTAATGTGTTCTCTGAACTTTTGGCAGTTGCATGATATAACTTTTCACTCTAGAGCATTGATAAGGATTTTGTTATCAATTTATTTATTTATCAATGGATTAACGGTGGTTTATTGCCTGATTGCGTAGATAAAGCACAACCAGCGGCTGACGTGTTCATGGCCTGGCTGACAGTGCTTCGGTATGTGTTGTGAAAGAGTTAGAGGCGAAGGTGCACGGTGACTACAGGGGTTGTAACCTTTGATTTGGCGCCATCCATCGGCAACTCCCAATAAATACATTTAAAGCGTCGCGCATCTATGGCAACCAAATACACAAACCGCAAACAATTGTCCATCCCATGTTTTTATTTTCTTACTGTAAGACCTAGCTAACAGTAACGTTAGCTAGTTACTGTTAGCTAGTTAGCTAGTTAGCTTTCTATATTTGTTTATCTTTTCATATTACACATTTTATTTTAATCGACAATGGGGAGGGATTATTATGCAGCATTGGAGATAAATAGAAATGCAACAGATGCAGACATAAAAAAATCGTAAGATTAGTTACTTTTTTATCTTTGTCTCAAAATGACAAAAGCTAAAACATTTTTACATACATTACATTAGCTAGCCTACTAGATACGTTTTCATAAAAACAACAATGCTTAGCTGTATTTTTTTGCCCCTGTAGATACCGACGACTTGCCTTGAAGTACCATCCTCACACAAACAGCAAACAGGGTGCCTATGAAAAATTCAATCAACTTGCCGAGGCCTATGATGTTTTGAGTGACCGTAAGTAAACGTTACAACAATCATCAGTGTAGCCGCTGCCACGATCAGTTCGGTGCTGTTTGGGGAAATCTTCAGAGACGTCAGGTCACATAAAATGATAGGTCCACAATATTTATTTTTCAGCTCGAAAAAAGGCAACCTATGACAAGTTTGGAGAAGAGGGTCTGAAAGGAGGTATCCCACTTCAGTCTGGGGAGACTGGAGCTTGGACATCAAGATACATCTACCATGGAAACCCAGACAAGATATTCAGGCAGTTTTTTGGAGGTGACAACCCATTCGCAGGTAGGAAAAAGAACATTCAGTATTTTCTTTATATAAGTTTTATTTATTTTAATTATCTAAATGATCTCCATAGTAATGACTACTCTTATCTTGCATGATAATGCTTCCCTCTTCAGACTTCCACATGAAAGATGGGAATGAAGTGGCCATTGGGTTTGGAGGCCTGCGAGGAAGAGGAGTGAAAACACAAGACTCCCCCATTGAAAGGGACCTTTACTTGGCCTTGGAAGACCTCTTCTATGGATGTACCAAAAAGATCAAAATATCTCGTAGGGTAAGATGGGATCATAATTTATTTGACCTTTATTTAACCAGGCAAGTCAGTTAAGAACATATTCTTATTTTCAATGACGGCCTGGGAACAGTGGGTTAACTGCCTGTTCAGGGGCAGAACGACAGATTTGTACCTTGTCAGCTCAGGGGTTTGAACTCGCAACCTTCCGGTTACTAGTCCAACGCTCTAACCACTAGGCTACGCTGCCTGATGAGTGTTGAGATGTCCTTCAATCAACGTACCTATAGGCCTATATTGAGTATTTTTTTTAAAAAAGCTCTAACTTTAAACATTGTTATTCTGCTCAGATGCCGTACTGCTTACTTCAGGTAACCAGTATCAGATTCAGTGTAAATTTGCTCAATCTCTGAACCAGGTCATGAATGAAGATGGACACACATCCAGTATCAAGGACAAAATATTGACTATCATTGTAAAACCAGGATGGAATGAAGACACTAGGATAACATTCCCAAAGGAGGGTGATCAGGTAAGATAATCATCAGGCGTTAGTTTCCTCAGGGGCTCCAACCTGCCACATTAATGTTTGTACACGTAAATATCTAGTCGTGTGCGGAGTGTCTGTGTTTATCTTCTATAGATATAACTTAGCCACCAGTGTTGGGGAGTAGTGATAACTTGGTGGTAGTTAATCACAATTCATATCTAGGTAGTGTTTAGTAGGCAATCATTTCCTTTCTTTTTTGGCTTCAGACCTGCCTAATTCCTAATTCTCAATTGAAACATTATTTGTCTTTAATAGGCATTCTGTTAACATATGACCCCAAACTGATCTGTTCTTGCATCAAAGTTGTCTTTGAAATGTCCGATATACATATCATTTCATGAACTACTTTTTCAAACTATGTTATTTTACACTAAAGGGTAGCTTTAGTGTAGCTTAACCTTTTCCAGTGTGAAGTAATTGCTAGCTTGGTAAACTACACTGAACAAAAAATATAAACGCAACATGTAAAGTGTCGGTCACATCATTCATGAGCTGAAATAATGATCCCAGAAATTGTCCATATGCACAAATAGCTTATTTCTCTAAAATGTTGTGCACAAATTTGTTTACATCCCTGTTAGTGAGCATTTCTCCTTTGCCAAGAAAATATATCTACCTGACAGGTGTGGCATATTAAGAGACTGATTAAACAGCTTGAGTATTACATAAGTGCACCTTCTGTTGGGTTCAATAAAAGGCCATTCTAAAATGTGCTGTTTTGTCACACAACACAATGCCACAGATGTCTCAAATTGTGATGGAGTGTGCAATTGGCATGCTGACTGCAGGAATGTACACCAGATCTATTGCCAGAGAATTGAATGTTCATTTCTCTACCATATGCCGCCTCCAACGTCATTTTAGAGGATTTGGCAGTACGTCCAACCAGCCTCAGAACCGCAGACCATGTGTAATCACGCCAGCCCAGGAATTCCGCATCCGGCTTCTTCACCTGCGGGATCGTCTGAGACCAGCCACCCAGACAGCTGATGAAACTGAGGAGTATTTCGGTCTGTAATAAATCCCTGGCTCCCAAGTGGGTGGGCCTATGCCCTCCCAGGCCCACCCATGGCTGCACCCCTGCCCAGACATGTGAAATCCATCGATTAGGGCCTAATTAATTTACTTAAATTGACTGACTTCCTTAAATGAACTGTAGCTCAGTAAAATATTTAACATTGTTGCATGTTGTGTTTATATATTTTTTCAGTGTACATAATATTCAATTGTCTTTATATTCAAATTGTCTTTATATTTCACTACATTGTAGGCCCCCCATGATGTTCCAACACATAATGACATGAAAGTGAATTCTGACAGTGTAAAATGCCCTTAGTTCAAATCAAATGTTATTTGAATACAACATGACCTTACCGTGCAATGCTTAATTACAAGCCCTTAACTAACAATGCCATTTTCAGAAAATAAGAGTTAATAAGAAACTATATACAGTACCAGTCAAACGTTTGGACACACCTACTCATTCAAGTTTTTGAAAGTTAAAAAATATATATTTTCTACATCGTAAAAATGATGGTGAAGACATCAAAACTATGAAAAGCACATATGGAATCATGTAGTAACCAAACAAATATTAAATTAAAATATATTTTAGATTCTTCAAAGTAGCCACACTTTGCCTTGATGACAGCTTTGCACACTCTTTGCATTCTCTCAACCAGCTTCATGAGGAAGTCACCTGGAATGCTTTTCCAACATTCTTGAAGGAGTTCCCACATATGCTGTGAACTTGTTGGCTGCTTTTCCTTCACTTTGAGGTCCAACTCATTCCAAATTCCAGGCCGGGTGATTGTGGATGCCAGGTCATCTGATGCAGCACCCCATCACTCTCCTTCTTGGTCAAATAGTGCTTACACAGTCTGAGGGTGTGTTTTGGGTCATTGTCCTGTTGATAAACAAATGATAGTCCCACTAAGCGCAAACCAGATGGGATGGCGTATCACTGCATAATGCTGTGGTAGCCATGCTGGTTAAGTGTGCCTTGAATTCTAAATAAATTGCCGACAGTGTCACCAGCAAAGCACCATTGAGTGGATAGCCCAAGACGAGCGTGGTGGTGAGTATCTTATTTAATTCTTTGAACGCCTCCTGGCACTCTGGCGTTCATCGGAAATGAGCATGCTTCTTTGTAAGCTCATGAAGGGGCTTGGCTACAGCAGCAAAATGTTTGACAAATCGTCAGTAGTACGAGGCCAGGCTGACGGACTTCTGAAACAGGTAGGCTGTGACCATTCTTGGACTTTCAGAATTTTCTGGGATCTGTGGCGATGCCGTGTTTGGAAAACACCTGTCGGCGGAAGAAACAGCACTTGGAGGGTTTAAATTTCAGTTTGGCTTGGCGTAGCCGATCGAACACTTGTGCCAGGCGTTGGAGTATCTCTGTGACATCCCTTCCCAGGATGATGATGCCAGTAGCCTGACGCTAAGTCCAAAGTGCTAAACCATTTGGCCATTGACAGGGTATCTAGAGTGCCTTGGATACGAGTGGATATGCATCCTTAATAGTACACTCATTTAGAGCCCTGTAGTCCACACATAGATGATATGTCTGGTCCTTTTTGCATGCCATGACAACATTCGTCTGTACTTAGCACAGTAGAGCTCTCCATATACACCGACTGTAAGTGAGCAGGAACCGCTGGGGAGACGAGACTAGTTTTTGGTGACATGGAAGAAATATCAGTGGCCTGATCAACATCTGCTGCCTGGAAGACTCCGGCGATAGCACCCTTCTTTACTTTCACAGACTCTGTTCCTGGGTTGTAGAGCCTGATGGGGATTTGATTATTGGCCTGTGCGTCAACCACAACCTGTGCCACCAGAAGACTATGCTTCTCAATGAATCCTTTAGTTGGGCTCAGCACCACGTCATCCTCTGACAGGTTCCCGGAAGTGTGCATTCCCCGGCACGATGTTCTCACATCATGATTCAAGATGGCTGTGCATGCTATTCTTATGACAGACACCTTCGGTCTGTTCTTCGAGTTGAAGTAGGGCACCTGCTCACCAAACAGTACAAACCTCTGGCTGCCAAAATCAAGGCGTGCCTGTGCCTGTACCTGCTCCAGGAATGGATGACCAAGGATGGCTTCGGTGTTCTCCGTGTTAACACTCACTGTGCTGGTACCAACCTGAATGGACAGGTGAACTTCTCCAAAGACTTTGACATTTACAGGACCAATGCCCTGAAGAGATTGCACAGTCGATAGCTGGAGTGGACGTTTACCGTCTAGGTGAATGGTGTCGTAACGGTCGTAAAGAGCACATACAGTGGGGCAAAAAAGTATTTAGTCAGCCACCAATTGTGCAAGTTCTCCCACTTAAAAAGATGAGCGAGGCCTGTAATTCTCATCATAGGTACACTTCAACTATGCAGAGTTTCCCGCTGGACAGAGTGGTGAATGGATGCGCTGCTAACAAGGCACATCTACTGCAGAGATAGCCTGCAGAGTTGTCTTACTATCCAGGTCTGTGCCCAAACAATTTGAGCTTCTACTTTTAAAAATCCACCTTTCCAGAAACAAGTCTCTCACCGTTGCCGCTTGCTATTTACATTTACATTTAAGTCATTTAGCAGACGCTCTTATCCAGAGCGACTTACAAATTGGTGCATTCACCTTATGACATCCAGTGGAACAGTCACTTTACAATAGTGCATCTAAATCTTAAAGGGGGGGGGTGAGAGGGATTACTTATCCTATCCTAGATATTCCTTAAAGAGGTGGGGTTTCAGGTGTCTCCGGAAGGTGGTGATTGACTCCGCTGTCCTGGCGTCGTGAGGGAGTTTGTTCCACCATTGGGGGGCCAGAGCAGCGAACAGTTTTGACTGGGCTGAGCGGGAACTGTACTTCCTCAGTGGTAGGGAGGCGAGCAGGCCAGAGGTGGATAATATATAATAATAATAATGGATGGATGAACGCAGTGCCCTTGTTTGGGTGTAGGGCCTGATCAGAGCCTGGAGGTACTGAGGTGCCGTTCCCCTCACAGCTCCGTAGGCAAGCACCATGGTCTTGTAGCGGATGCGAGCTTCAACTGGAAGCCAGTGGAGAGAGCGGAGGAGCGGGGTGACGTGAGAGAGAACTTGCTATAGACCACCTTCTGCCCCAGCTGTGCCCTGGACACCATTGCCCCCCATCTATCTTCAGAGCTCGTGCTGTTAGGTGACCTAAACTGGGACATGCTTAACACCCCGGCCATCCTACAATCTAAACTTGATGCCCTCAATCTCACACAAAGTATCAATGAACCTACCAGGTACAACCCCAAATCTGTAAAAACACAGGCACCCTCATAGATATCATCCTAACCAACCTGCCCTCCAAATACACCTTTGCTGTCTTCAACCAGGATCTCAGCGGTCACTGCCTTTTGCTTTTGTCGTCCGTTAATGGGTCTGCGGTCAAACAACCACCCCTCATCACTGTCAAACGCTCCCTAAAACAATTCAGCGAGCAGGCCTTTCTAATCGACCTGGCCCGGGTATCCTGGAAGGATATTGACCTCATTCCGTCAGTAGAATATGTCTGGTTACTCTTTAAAAGTGCTTTCCTCACAATCTTAAATAAGCATGCCCCATTCAATAAAATAAAAAAACAGGAACAGATATAGCCCGTGGTTTACTCCAGACCTGACTGCCATTGAACATCACAAAAACATCCTGTGGCGTACGGCATTAGCATCAAATAGCCCCCGTGATATGCAACTTTTCATGGAAGTTAGGAACCAATTAGGAACCAATATACAGGCAGTTAGGAAAGCAAAGGCTAGCTTTTTCAAACAGAAATTTGCTTCCTGCAGCACAAACTCCAAAAAGTTCTGGGACACTGTAAAGTCCATGGAGAATAAGAGCACCTCCTCCCAGCTGCCCACTGCACAGAGGCTGGGAAGCACTGATGCTGGGAAACACTGTCACCACCGATAAATCCACAATAATTGAGAATTTCAACAAGCATTTTTCTACGGCTGGCCATGCTTTCCACCTGGCCACCCCTACCCTGGTCAACAGCACTGCACACCCCAAAGCAACTTGCCCAAACGTCCCCCATTTCTCCTTCACCCAAATCCAGATAGCTGATGTTCTGAACGAACTGCAAAATTTGGACCCCTACAAATCAGCAGGGCTAGACAATCTGGACCCTCTCTTTCTAAAATTATCAGCCTAAATTGTTGCAACCCCTATTACTAGCCTGTTCAACCTCTCTTTCGTATCGTCTGAGATCCCCAAAGATTGGAAAGCTGCTGCGGCCATCCCCCTTTTCAAAGGGGGAGACACTCTAGACCCAAACTGCTACAGACCTATATCTATCCTACACTGCCTTTCTAAGGTCTTCGAAAGCCAAGTTAACAAACAGATCACTGACCATTTCGAATCCCATCATACCTTCTCTGCTATGAAATCTGGTTTCCGAGCTGGTCATGGGTGCACCTCAGCCACACTCAAGGTCCCAAACGATATCATAACCGGCATCAATAAGAGACAATACTGTGCAGCTGTATTCATTGACCTGGTCGAGGCTTTCGACTCTGTCAATCACCACATTCTTATCGGCAGACTCGACAGCCTTGGTTTCTCAAATGACTGCCTCGCCTGGTTCACCAACTACTTCTCAGACAGAGTTCAGTGTATCAAATCGGAGAACCTGTTGTCCGGACCTCTGGCAGTCTCTATGGGGGTGCCACTGGGTTCAATTCTCGGGCCGACTCTTTTCTCTGTATACATCAGTGATCGCTTTTGCTGCTGGTGATTCTCTGATCCACCTCTACACAGATGACACCATTCTGCATACTTCTGGCCCTTCTTTGGACACTGTGTTAACTAACCTCCAGATGAGCTTCAATGCCATACAACTCTCCTTCCGTGGCCTCCAACTGCTCTTAAATGCAAGTAAAACTAAATGCATGCTCTTCAACTGATTGCACCTGCCCAGCATCACTACTCTGGACGGTTGACGTAGAATATGTGGACAACTACAAATACCTATGGGTCTGGGTAGACTGTGAACTCTCCTTCCAGACTCACATTTTTACCTTTATTTAACTAGGCAAGTCAGTTAAGAACAAATTCTTATTTACAATGACTGCCTAGGAACAGTGGGTTAACTGCCTGTTCAGGGGCAGAATGACAGATTTGTACCTTGTCAGCTCGGGGGTTTGAACTTGCAAACATCCAGGTTACTAGTCCAACACTCTAACCACTAGGCTACCCTGCCGCCCCAACATTAAGAATCCCCAATCCAAAATTAAATCTAGAATCTGCTTCCTATTTCGCAACAAAGCATCATTCACTCATGCTGCCAAACTTACCCTCGTAAAACTGACAATCCTGCCGATCCGGCGATGTAATTTACAAAATAGCATCCAACACTCTACTCAGCAAATTAGATGCAGTCTATCACAGTGCCATCCGTTTTGTCACCAAAGCCCCATAAACTGCCCACCCCTGCGACCTGTATGCTCTCGTTGGCTGACCCTCGCTTCATATTTGTCGCCAAAGGAACTGGCTCCAGGTCATCTATAAGTCTTTACTAGGTAAAGCCCCGCCATATCTCAGCTCACTGGTAACCACAGCAGCACTCACCCATAGCTTGCGCTCCAGCAGGTATATTTCACTGGTCACCCCCAAAGCCAATTCCTCGTTTGGCAGCATTTCATTCCAGTTCTCTGCGGCCTGTGACTGGAAAGAATTGCAAAAATCACTGAAGCTGGAGACCCATATCTCCCTCACTAACTTTAAGCACCAGCTGTCAGAGCAGCTCACAGATCACTGCACATAGCCCATCTGTAAATAGCCCATCCAACTACTTCATCCCCACACTGTTATTTATCTCTTTTTGCACCTTTACACCCCATGATCTCTACTTGCACATTCATCTTCTGCACATCTATCACTCCAGTGTTTAATTGCAAAATTGTAAACACATTTAGCTGGTTGTTTCTCCCAGGGACCCAACAGTATTCCTGCAGATATTGTGTTCATTGTGCGGCAGAAGAGTCATCCCCGGTTTGCAAGGCAACACAATGACCTGGTCTTTACAGCCCAGATCTCTCTGGAGAAGGTGAGAAAATCCAAGTCTGACCCTGGAGGGAAAGTACAGAGAACATGTTTCACTCAATAGTCTGCTTTGTTTAACTCACTGCAAGTCCCTACAAAGAGTCACCTGATGCTTTGTCCAGGTCAAAATGGGTCACTAAAGAATCATTTCTTGCAGATCTACTGTGGAACCATTGTGTTCCGACTTGGTTACTAAGTCTTAAGCATGTTATCTCAGCAATACTTTTTCAGGCAAAATGTCTCCAATGTAGAGTAGAAGATCTATTTTTCTTCCGAAATACTTCAGCATTGAGGTCTTTCAACGCACAATATTCCTCTTCCCACAGGCTTTGACTGGATTCGCTGTTGAAGTGAAGACACTAGATGACAGGATACTCAGTATCCCCATCAATGACATTGTGCAGTGAGTAGTGCTTTTACTGTATTGGGGGGGGGGGGGGGGGAAAGAGTGTACCCATGCCTAGGTTGAAGACAAACAAATCCAAGAGACCAAAGCCATGGCTGGATTAGCATTGAAAACGTGACCAGCAATAAAATGGCCGTAGATAACTAAATAAAGCAGTTATGCCATTTGTTCACTGACATTCACCACGATTTAGTTTCACTTTGTGCTGCTACCATTCACACAGTCATTCCGAACGCAGAAGCTGGTTCCTTGAATAGTGGCAAAATGTTATGGGATGTTTTAACCTGTATATTTTGAACCTAGACACATGCCAGGAAGTAAAATCAGGAATCGCACCCTTCGCTCTGTGCTGTATCACATTAGTGGGAACCAAGGCTGCTCAGGGCAGGTCTGCCGGTTTTGACTGGGGACTCGTGTAGCAGGTTAGAAGTTAAGGGTAAACAAAACATTTAATTTGACAAACATCCCACTACAACCAGGCCTGCCCTGAGAAGTCTTGTTTCCGCTAATGCAATGAGGCATGAGATGTTGACCCAACTGACATTAAAAATACATTTTAGCCATACATTTGAATGAAGTCTACATTATCATGGCAATCAAGCATTAGTTGGTAACATTCCAAATTAAAATACCAGGCAGCCATTGAGTGTACCAGTCAAATTGGCAGTGTTCCAAGCCCATTCCATTTGTGATTAGGAAATGTTACTATACTCAACTACCCTGCTTGTTGTAAGATTACTAAACTATGATCATACAGTTTTATAAAGTAATTAAAGGATGTAATTCATACATGATTTGACAAAGGTGCAAGTGTACAGCTCTTGTATGTCAAAGCTTCAAATTACCTACGCTAAAATTCTCACTTCCCCACCCAGTCCAAAATACAGCAAAGTGGTGTCTGGAGAAGGCATGCCTCTGTCCCAGGATCCCTCCCAGAGAGGAGATCTCATCATCCAGTTCGACATTCACTTCCCTCAAAAGCTCTCGGCGGAGAAGAAACACCTGATCAACCAAGCTCTAGCTTTCTGAATAAAACAGCCATTATATACAGCCTAATTGCAAATCTCCTTCCTTGGACCCCTATTTGAGAATGGTGTTCTTTGCCAGTAGGTACAGGTGAGATTGTGAAGTTATTTGCATAAGAGAAGCAACTTAAAAATATATTTTATTGTCAGAAGTTAGTACTTAAAAAGACACTAGAGTGAAAGGTGAGTGAAAAGTAGTTAAAAAGGAAACTACATGGGCCACATTTGTTGTTGAATAAAATTTTAAAAAGCAACAACATCAGCACAGGGTCACCCTCTACTGCAACCAATGGCCAGGTCTACAGAGGAGTGGTGTAGTTTTGGCGGGCAGCCATAATGGCACGTTTCAGCTGCTCATATGTAACAAACATCACCACGTTCCATGAGCCCAGTCGGAGGAAAGAGGGCATGAACCTGTAGGGAGAGAATAGAGACAACTTAGATCCAGGCAAAAATTCAAATAAATGGACCAGGTTGTTTGACATTCATGAATGTTACAAAGCAAGCAGAAACACCGAATAAACCACTGATTGAGAAGGTGTTGCAACCCAAGCCAGGAGACTACTCCGTAGCAACTAAAACGCATGGCTTACCCTTTGTAGAAGGCAAGGGGTCCCTCCTTGGTCACCATGGCAATAGCACAGTTGAGGGCGCCGCTGTACTGGCCGAGGGCAGAGTTCATATATCGCGTCTTCACCACATCCACAGGAGAGGCAATCACAGTGGTGC
Organism: Oncorhynchus gorbuscha; assembly: GCF_021184085.1. Classification (NCBI taxonomy): domain Eukaryota; kingdom Metazoa; phylum Chordata; class Actinopteri; order Salmoniformes; family Salmonidae; genus Oncorhynchus; species Oncorhynchus gorbuscha. The sequence continues at coordinate 69,211,223 of NC_060188.1, forward strand.
AGAATCCTGCACCAAATGCAGATGTGAAGTGGCAGGGGAGGTCATCTGTTGGGTGAATGGAATGGGTTAAGGAGAGGCATCACAATACCAGAGGGAAGCATGACAGTTAAAAGTCAGTCATTCTGCACAATATGTGGCAAGGCAATGGCTCACCAGTCAGGGGTGTGTTTCTAATAAGTAGGTCTTTGATTAAGTCATATGTAACCAGTTCAGTGCAGTTCACGATAGCATTGCGGACAATGTTTGGGCCAGTACCTGCAAGGTGGGGATGGAAATGTTAGCAATACTGCTGACAAAAACATTTGACAAAGGCACATATGATCCTTATGATAAAGCAAACAACCACCTCTCCACAGGCCACGGATGCCCTCTTCCTTGGCAATGGTCTTGTAGGCCTCCATGGTGCCATGGTAACGCCGGTTTAGCCCAGAGGAACTAGTCTGTGCCTGAAAGCGCACCTTCACCACATCTGTGGGTTGGGCTAATGCGACTGCCATGGCTCCAGTGGTACAGCCCGCCAGCAGACGACTGCCAATCCCTACATCTGAAGAGAGAAATGGGCAATCAGAACAGTTTGAGTAACATTCAATAGAGAATAAGTATCAATTTAAAAAGGTTGAGGTTGATATACAGTATGTGACATGTACTCACGGTCAGAGCCTTTGGTGTAGAATGACTTGACAGAGTCGTAGAGGCCGATGCGGACAGAGGCAAAGCTCATCTGCCTCTGGAGCCCTGCCACCAGCCCGCTGTAGAGGCTCCTGGCACCCTCTGTACGCACCATGGTGGTGATGGTACCAAACACACCCCGATACCGCACTGCCGTGCCATGACCAGCTGCCGCACCTTTTCCCTCTCCCTGGATCTGTGCGGAACGAAAGGGGCATGGAGAGACTTAACAGACACTGGGGAGGGAGCACTGGCAGATGTGGGAGGAGAATCCAGCCACTAGAGTCCACAATGCTAGGTCCAGGGCCTGCCAATTCCTAGGGCTTAACCATCCTGGGCCACTTAGTTGGGGGAAGGAAGTCAGGAGGGACAAAATTGAAAGAAATAGAATGCACAAGTCAGTTTTAATGTTGGAAAAATAAAATGAGGTGAATACAATTAACCAAAAATGAAAGGGGTCATCTTGGGTCAGTAATGGATTTGGGTATCATTTTGTGGACCAACCAAGTTCCCAAATGTGGACCCAAGACAGTAATAATGAGTTAGAGACAATATGATTGATGCAGCAGCAATCTCAAGCATCCCTTAATCCCTTTTAGTATGATGGCTCACCACGTTTGACCTGTCAAATGAGTTCTTTTGGGTGATTTCATCAGAGAAACGGTGACCAGTCGTAACCATCCTGGGTCCCCAACAGCTAAAGGGGGCAATGCTTGGATTCTCCATTAAATCATACTACAATAGAGGACCCCACCAGTTCATTTCAACAAACACATGCTCCTTAGGCTTACCTGTAGCCGGACTTTGGCTGTGTCCAATGGAAAGGTGAATAGGTCAGCAATGCAGGCCGCTGTTCCAGCACCAATAAACTTCACAGCAGCGGTTGGGGGCACATCCGCAGGTCTGAAGCCAACCATTTTATCAAGATGAATGGAATGTGAAGATTTAAGAAGACTGATGAGGTGAAGACGAGACAGGGAACTCTACCCAATTCTGAAACAGGAGGGACAACACAATTTTACAATGGCAATATTCATAATTGTCACTGACATGTTGCCAAATCACAATTGTATGTTGACTCAAGTGACTAGACTATGGGAGCCTACAGTTGACCTACTGGGCTTAAGGGGCCAAAGCACATGCAGGAGTGGCAGCAAACTTGTTTCAACAGACCTCACTTTGTGGTCTACTCAATTTTCGGAACAGACCTCACTTTGTGGTCTACTCAGTAGTGGTTGACAGGAAATAACTAGTCAAAGGGAGAGCTGTACCCTGTTCACGCTATGCTGAAGCAGGCAATGAGCAACCCATTTGATCAACACCGTGCGTGCAGGGATAAAATGTAGCGACCGGAAAACTAAACAATGAACTTCTAAGTAACAGGCAAGCCAATATTAAAATTGTTGAAATATAATACAATTAAAAGTTGAAGACCTTCCAACTTACTGTTTATCTAAACAAAAAAAGTAGTCATTACATCTGGAGATCGGGCAAAAGAACTTGAAGTTAAACGTTATACAGTTCCTGTATATTATGACTACTTTACCGTCACTTAAGGGAACCAGGACTGTGAAAACAGAGATCAGGATTCTCTAAAGGCGTCTCTCTGGTCGAAATTACTTTCAACTATGATTTGATTGCCTTTTTCTTCCATAGAAAAACGTTCAAAAACGATGTATCCTAAAAACATACTACAAATTCTGAAAAACAAGACGGCAACAGGTTAGTCAACATCTGATGCTAACACCAACCAGTATACAAGAAAAATAACACTATCAAAGCATAACGAGTGACAATTTAACTTTACATTCTCCATCAGTAAACTTTTGACAGGCCTATGAACATAAATTTGTTTACCTTAAATAAAATAGTAAAAATTGGATTAGGAAAACCGGTGAAATCCTTTTGTGCTGATACCTCGTGATAACACGTGACTTCCTAGTCGATACAGCTGTAAAAGAACAACAGCAGTTTTTTTATAACCCATTAAACCCTGTTACGTCATGAGAAGGCAGCTGTGTTTGTTCTCAGCACATGCTGGTTGGTGGATACGAGCCAAACTGGCCCTGCCCTGTTCTCGCGTAGACCTTATAGTTGCTTGTGATTGGCCCATTCAATTGCCACACCTCTACCATTCCACACAACTTCCAACCAAACATGTAATGTGTTTTATTATATAAACTGGGTGGTTTATTATAAATTGGGTGGTTCGAGCCCTGAATGCTGATTGGTTGAAAGCCATGGTATATCAGACCATATACCATGGGTATGACAAAACATGTATTTTTACTGCTCTAATTATTTTGGTAACCAGTTTATAATAGCAATAAGGCACCTCAGGGGTTTGTGATATTTGGCCAGTATACCACGGCTAAGGGCTGTGTCATAGCACTCTGCGTTGCATTGTGCATAAGAACAGCCCTTTGAATATTTGCCAAATACCACACCCCCTCAGGCCTTATTGCTTAATTATTTCTGAATTATTATTGCTTAATTATAGCTGAATTATATCAGCATTCAGGTGCAAGTTCAAATCCCCGAGCTGACAAGGTTCAAACCTGTCGTTCTGCCCCTGAACAGGCAGTTAACCCACTGTTCCTAGGCCATCATTGAAAATAAGAATTTGTTCTTAACTGACTTGCCTAGTTAAATAAAGGTTAAATAAAAAATATCATATCATATTAGACCACCGGTATCTGGCATTGTTTTTTTTACTCCTCTAATAACGTTGGCAACCAGTTTATAATAGCAATAAGGCACCACTGGCTTTTGTGGTACAGTACATTCGGAAAATATTCAGACCTCTTCACTTTTTCCACATTTTGTTACGTTAGAGCCTTATTGTACACACAATACCACATAATGACAAAGCTAAAACTGTTTTTTTCTTTTGCTAAGAAAAAATAAACTGAAATATCACATTTACCATGACATCCCAAATATGAGGTCCTGAGCGCTCTAGAGCAGGTTTTCATCAAGGATCTCACTGTACTTTGCTCCGTTCATCTTTGCCTCGATCCTGACTAGTCTCCCAGTCACTGCTGCTGAAAAATATCCCCACAGCATGATGCTGCCACCACCATGCTTCACCGTAGGGTGCCAGGTTTTCTCCAGACGTGACTCTTGGCATTCAGATCAAAAAGTTCAATCTTGGTTTCATCAGACCAGAGAATATTGTTTCTCATGGTCTGAGAGTCCTTTTGGCAAACTCCAAGCAGCTGTCATGTGCCTTTTACTGAGGAGTACTTTACAATAAGGGAAGATATGCAGTGTTAATCTTACTATTTGCCCATTAGATCTGACATGCATTGAATGCTAGACAACTTTACATGCATGCTTTTCATAAATGCCGTGTGTACTTTGCAAAGATGAAAACCCTTCCGTGATGATTCTCCCTTCCTGTATCTGTCATGAATTCTGATTATTTCCAGGGATACACATCATCCTGAAATATGTGTGAATATCTTTGTTAGAAAGAATATTGTATTTTCCTTGACCCAGTGATGCTGAATGTAAGACATGGCTCAACTTACCCCACTTTCCTCTCCCTGTCCCTATGCTCAATTTACTCCATATCTGATCTGGGGTAAATTGTGCCAAGAGACCACTTTTTTTGGACATGCTCTGTTTTCAAAACATTTGTTGTTTATATGAATTCTGATTATTTCCTGTGATACACAACATCCTGAAATATATGTAAATATCTTTCTTAGATAAAATACTATATCTCCCTTGATGTACTGATGCTGAATATAAAAAACGTCTCAACATACCCTACATACAGTATGCGTGTGGTACATTGAGAAAAAAGTGATGTGACGGCCCCTCCCTGCTCTGTTTGCTTGGCTTTGCTGCGCTTACTTCCTGCAGGAGATTGGTGGGCGGAGTAGGGTCGTCAGTGCTGATGGGGCACACCTGTGAAAGCTCAGCTGTGGCATAAAGCAACTACTTCCCCATTCAGCAAGAGATTCCTCTCTCCATGCATAGTGTTGGTTGTTTTGTTGTGGCTTTGGCAGTTGATGTGAAATTTACTGACTTTCATATCTCATCTGATTATTGTTGTGAGTGTTCACTTTATTTATGGAATAAATTCATTTTGTTATTCCTTTACTGAGTGTGTGGTTTCCCCTTGTTTGGTACAATCTTGAGCCAGGTTGTAACAGGGAATACTGTGAAATGGGTTCTTCTGTGGCATGTTAGGAATTTGTTTGTTCCATGTGAAATTTCCATTTGAAACTCCAATTCTATAAGCTTGATAAAGCTTTTCTTCTGTGTAACTAGTCTGAACATCAGACACCGCTGAGTGATATGAAAACTGCATAACACACTATGACAAGATGTAGAGAACAGAATGTCCTATTCAAACAACTTCCTCATTTGAGGAGTGGCCATTTAAACACTGCAGATAATCACACCTGACAGATGAAAGACTTCTTGTGTGAAGTGAGCAAGTGAGCGTGCATGTGTTTGTCTGTGCTCAACAATACTATCTAACCACCTCTGTCAAGTAAACAGTACCAGGAAGTATCCAAACCACAGCTTTACTTTGCACTCTCTATCATGCGAATGAGCCAAAACTTCAACACATGGTATGTCTGCCATGTTATATGGAAGTGGGTGTTATATGTACTGTATGTGCAGTGTAGTGGGGAACCATGAATGATCATTTGTCATTACTCTGTCAGTTGGTTCCTGAGAGAGCTCTCCAGCTTGTTGTGGGTTGATTTTTGTCCGCATGGATGGTTGAGGCCTGAACATAATTATAGTAATTTGCACACTGCAAATTGACCACAAGTAAACCCAAAAATAGATTGTATTTGAAAATAACAATTTCATACCTTGATTACAATAAGACACAATCATACTGTCTCTCTTTTTATTTGTGGGAATACTTGGGGACATATTTCCTCAATTAAAATATACATTTTTAGCAGAATTCATGGTGATATTTACAGTCTTTTATGACCAAAAACGGATTTTTTTATATTTTTTTTTACTGAAAACCTTTGGGGCCCTCACAAAAAACGCCTGTTGTCAACCCCTGCTCTACAGGGTTATATTGGCATGTAGTTGTGCTCTGATGTTATCTCCTTTATTGCCCTCTAGTGGAGCTTTGTTGCAGGGAAGGATATTCTATAGTAGTAGGATTCACTCAGGTCATGTCACAGAGGGATGACCATATAAGTTGTATTGTCTCTGTATGGGGATGACTCTATTTGCATCAATGACAGTTTGCATACTTTTAAGAATCAGGATAGAGTGTAGAAGGTTAACACAATGACATAGCAGCAACCAGGGTTATTGCCTGCGTTCTTCATGATTACATACAGTAATATGTATGCTCGTGGCATTCTGCACCTCAAAGGGGAATCTCAGCAATATCAAACTCCAGCCTGGTCAGGGGGGAAGGCAATGATGGGGGGATTGAAGCAATGATGATGATGTCATGGTGAAACAACCCCTGCTGCCACGGACACCCAAGAACATACACAAATCCTTACACATGTCAGTATTGAGGCTATTTCTTAATTGATTTGACTGAGGAGTCAGAAGCTGTGTATAAAAAGTAAGAAACTGTTCATCTCTGGCCTGCTTCACACTGGCCTCCATTGGTTATTCTATGGTAGTGCTCCTATGTAATATACTTCACCTTGCTCACTTGCACAGCTCCTTGCACACTTTGCAATGAACTGATGCTTTGTACCGATAGAGGTATTATATAAACTTTTTGTATTGCTAGGTAGTACTGCACTGTTGGAGCTAGAAACACAAGTATTTTGATGCACCTGCGATAACATCTAAAAATCAGTGTACTCAACCAATAAATAAACATTGATTTAATCCAAGGGAATGGGACGATGATGATGATTAGGGTCCAGTTATGATTGTTATGCTTGTTATAACTATGATTAACCATTGCCATTGGCAATATAATGATGATTATAATTTTTCTGTAATACATTTTTCAGTAATCAACACCAACGTCTTGCTCCCGGACAAGCTAAACACCTTCTTCGCCCGTTTTGAGGAAAACACAGTGCCACCGACATGGGCCCCTCCCGAGGACTGTGGGCTCTCGTTCATCATGGCTGACGTAAGAAATTTAAGCTTGTTAACCCACGCAAGGCTGCCGATGCAATCGCCATTGCATTGCACACTACCCTATCCCATCTGGACAAGAGGAATACCTATGTAAGAATGTTGTTCATTGACTACAGCTCAGCCTTCATCACCATAGTACCCTCCAAGCTCATCATTAAGTTCGGGCCTGGGACTGAACCCCACCCTGTGCAACTGTGTCCTGGACTTCCTGACGGGCCGCCCCCGAGTGGTGGATGTAGGAAACAACACCTCGACTACGCTGATCCTCAACACCGGGTGCTCAGCCCCCTCCTGTACTCCTTGCATGGCCATGCATGCCTTCAGCTCAATCATCAAGTTTGCAGACGACACAACAGTAGTAGGCCAGATTTCCAACAATGACGAGGCAGCCTACAGTGAGGAGGTGAGGGCCCTGGCAGAGTGGTGCCAGGAAAATAAGCTCTCCCTCAACGTCAACAAAGATTAAGGAAATGATCGTGGACTTCAGGAGACAGCAGAGGGAGCATGCCTCCATCAACATCGACGGGGCCGCAGCGGAGAAGGTGAAAAACTTAAAGTTCCTTGGAATACATATCACAGACAATCTGAAATTGTCCACCCACACAGACAGGGCAGCGATGAAGGCAAAACAGTGTATTTTCAACCTCAGGAGGCTAAAGAATTTCTGCTTTTCCCCTAAGACCCTTTCAAACTTTTACAGATTGAACCCTAACCTTAACCCTAAACCATTGAGAGCATCCTATCGGGTTGTATCGCTGTCTGGTATGGCAACTGCACCGCTTGCAACCGCAGGGCTCTCCTGAGGGTGGTGCAGTCTGCCCAACGCATCACCGGGGGCACACTGCATGTCCTCCAGGACACCTACAGCAGCAGATGTCACAGGAAGGCCAAAAAGATCATCAAGGACATAAACCACAGAGCCACGGCTTGTTCACCCTGCTATCATCCAAAAAGCGAGGTTAGTACAGGTGCATCAAAGCTGGGACCAAGAGACTGAAAAACAGCTTCTATCTCAAGGCCATCAGACTGCCATCACTAGCCGGCCTCCACCCAATACCCTGCCCTGAACTTAGTCACTGTCACTAGCCGGCTACCACCAGGCTACTGCTCTGTGTACATAGACATGGAATCACTGGTTATTTTAATAATGTTTACATACTGTTTTACTAATTTCATATGTATATACTGTATTCTAGTCAATGTCCTATTCAACTATTGCTATATACTATTCTATCCTACGTATTCTACAGATATATATATATATAATTCAATTAAGAAAAATATAAATATTAGGACGAGCAATGCCGGAGCCCGGAATATAAATATATATCTGTAGAATATATATGTATATATATATACTATTCTATATAAGGTGAATGCACCAATTTGTAAGTCGCTCTGGATAAGAGCCTCTGCTAAATGACTTAAATGTAATGTAATGTCTATATATATATATATATATATATATATATATATATATATATATATATATATATATATATATATATATATATATATATATATATATATCAATATATGTTGTCAATATATATGTAGAATACGTAGGATAGAATAGTATATAGCAATAGTTGAATAGGATGACATTGACTAGAATACAGTATATACATATGAAATTAGTAAAACAGTATGTAAACATTATTATTATATATATATATATTCTACAGATATATATGTATATTCCGGACTCCGACATTGCTCGTCTTATATTTCTATTTTTCTTAATTTAATTATTTTACTTTTAGATTTGTGTGTATTGTTGTGAGTAGTTAGATATTACTGCACTGTTGAAGCTAGGAACACAAGCATTTCGCTACACCCACAATAACGTCTTCTAAATATGTGTATGCACCAATTAAATGTTATTTTATTTGATTACGTCATTTTCTTCTTTTTTTAACGAAGATTAAGGTTCTACACTTACACCATGTTTTCTGGGAAATATAGTTTTTCTATGAATGTATCTTGATGATTTAGTTGAGAATAGTGAGCAGTATGCGAACATATCCCAGAGTGCAATGCGGCAATTGGCAAACGGGTAATGTTGTGGGACGATAAACACATTTTGCGGTTGTCAATTTATAGCTGCTAATAGCTGACTGGTGCTGGAAGAACATCGTATGGTTCGAAGGAGGGGGAAGATTTGCTTTTGACTGAACGGCCTTGGCCCCGCGTTCGACAGCATGGAGAAACAGTTGCATTTGAATGTGTTAGCTTCCAGACCTCCCGTGTCAGGAGGCTTGCAGTCGCGGTCTAAAATGAGAATGGGGTGAGTTCACAGCTAGTTTTGAGATGGTTGGCGAGGCTATAATCAGATAGTTGTCTGGCTCTTGTTGCTAAACCCTACAACTTGTGAATGCGTAACTAACCTGAGCCAACAACAGTCTTTTCCTCTTAACTTTTGTGGTAAAACTAGTTAGCTAAGTTCAAAACGTGTCTAGCTAACTAGATGACAGTTAAATATCTGACAGCTGACATTAGGTACTGAAAATAATAGTTTTTCAATCCTATTATCTTGTGAACAATGCTCCTCTTCACGTTGTTTAATTGTTCCATTCAAGTGCGAAAGCCAGCTGGTTATGACAGGTCAGTACATTAGGAGCATCATCAGTCAACAAGCTACCGTGTTATGAAATAAGTTAGCTTGATAGCTACGAATCTTTTATGGATTATGCTGCCTCCATATTCTTCAATATTAGTGTTTCACATGGGTCGTTAATGGTCCAATTTATGAACCGGTATAGCTAAAATGAATCCACCCTTTTTGTTGTGTGGGTATCCCTCCTTCCACTCTGTTACCAGAGCTGCAGTCATAGTCCCTCTCGTGTCATGACCAATGATTTATTATCTAAATCACTGGTCATGACTCAATTTCTTACTTTATAGTTAAGTCATTCTCACAGGTAATCCCTATTTGATCAATAAGGTCTTTCTGCTTCATCTTATTTGAATGGTTTCATAATTATTGGTATACAACATCCACTGATTAATTAACCATACATTTGATGGCATGCCCCTGAGTGTATATGAGATAACATGACATTTACAGCTTGAGCTAAGGGTTAATGTAGGACTACACTGGGGTAAATTTATTTGAAATGAAATCCCTTTTTGTCTGCCTCTCTTTTGATTTCTACATAACTTTCCATACACGTTTGCCCATAAATGAAGTGGTTGGAAAGTAACTTTTTCTTTAGATAAAGGTTCTCAAAGTTGACCCATTTTGCATACCCCACCATCCATGTCTTCATCACTGGAAAATATAAACTGTCTAGTTTGATATAATTTAAAAGCTTGCCTACAAGGCTTAAAAAATATGCCATAATTAGTATTTTGAATATATAAACATTACGTTTTTACACCTGTAGTGTAAATTATCAAAAAATGCTTAAACTATTTTTTTCTTCATATTTGCATATTTTGTAGCTTAAACCCTACTTTACATCATTTTAGGTTTTTGATGTCCCTGAGATCACTTGAGTATGCTATTGAATACAGGGTGGGTGTCATTTCAATCATAGAAATATAATTCATATAATGGACCTATTCTTCCATATCACAGCAATTTAGCTGGTACACCATTGAAATGTAAATTGAATTAACATTTTTACTTCTAATTACTACCACAAAGATGACCACTGTCAAATGTCAACTTAAATGGTCATGTCTATCTATTATCTACATTTCTATGATTTCAATAGGTTTCCTATAAAGAATTGACAGTATAATTTCAATTTCGTCTATTCCCATTCAAGTTCTCTGATTTGTGGACTTCTAAACGTCTTTGTGGTCCCATTTGAAAGTTTACATTTAAATTTTATTCCCACTTTAGTACATTTATCAGCCAAAACATGACAACCACCAAGAGCATCTTGTCTCAAACAATGGCGGGCACAACATAAAAACCTCAGATTATGTAAAATACACATGTAAATATGAAGGGGAAAAAGATTTCATGCATTTTTAGATAATTGACAGGTTTAAAAAAATGACAAGTTTTATTTAAAGTTTTTTCAAGAAATGATAAAATATTGAAATTATATCAATCTCAACCATTTATCCTTTCCAGTGGTGAAGACATGGATGTTTCATGGTATGGTGGGGTATGCAAAATGGGTCAACTTTGAGCACTTATCTCTTGAATGTTTTGGCATTCAGGTCCAAAATGTCACTTTTGGAGCACTTCTACACTGGGCAAATGTATGGAAGGTTTTGTTCAAATCAAAAGGGGTGCTGTCAAAAAGTGATTGAATTCAAATGGATTTACCCACTGTTTAAAATCCTCTTTCTGTTTGATACTCAACTTGGCTAACACACAGACCTGGACGGAAGAGAGACTTCTCCCCACTCTCCTGGAGTGAATACTTTGAAGCGATGGAAGATGTAGAAGTGGAAAACGATAACGGCAAAGATATATCCTTTACTGTGGCTCCCATAAGTGTGCTAATGTTCATCTACACATGGAATTGAACCATGAATGATGTATCATATTTTTGAAACACTTACTGAAGATAATTTTATATTGTGTAATATTGAACTCCTGATCCAGTGCATCATAAGCATATCTCCATTGTGAATGTGTCTATACTCTATATTCCTTGACTACTCTGCACACGTTCAGAATCTACTGCAGCGGCCAGCATGGTCCTGTGCTGCTCCTGCTCCATGGAGGAGGCCACTCTGCTCTCTCCTGGGCTGTGTTCACTGTGAGTAATACTATCATATACCAGATGGAGCACTCATACTGTTTTATGTACACACACTACCATCACATGTCCTACATTTACAGAGCCTTAAAGTATTCATACCCCTTGACTTATTCCACATTTTGTTGAGTTTAGGGCTGTGGCGGTCATTACATTTTGTCAGCTGGTTATTTTCATGCAAAAGACTGCCAGCCTGACCGTTAATTAACATAAAGATGTTTAGCATCTCCAGGCATACAAGCCACTGATATGCACCTTTAAAAAAAACAAGTCTAATAAATACATTTTAATATAGTCTAATAAATCTATTTAACTATATTTAGAATGGCCCATTATCAAATGGGCAGTGGGATAAAGACATGTCATCATTATGCACTCCAATAGCGAATGGAAGCCGCTTCTCCGGCTGGTTCGTTTTTCAATCCTATGCTGGGTAGGCTACTCCGGATATTTCACTCCATCTATCAACCACTGTTTGAGGAACATGCAGCCTCTTGCTTTGCAACAGGGGATTTTCTGCCCAAACTCTGTATGCCATGGGATCTCCAACCCTGTTCCTGCAGCTACTGTTAGTTACGCTCCAGTTGATAGATGTAACTGTTGCTGTGTCGAGTATCTATGCGCTCATTCCCTAGATACCGTTATCACATATCTGGTTTCTGTTATTGTTAAGTTTGAGTTCTAACAAAAAACAGTCTGTGGTTTGCTACACTACGTTCTCTATGTGTCCGTTTTTGTTATTCTGTATTTGTCCATCATGAGAAAGGCCCATGGCCCTGAAACTGTTAACAATGTTTCAAGTCAGCTATGTTGCATAACACATACATACATACATCCACACAAGCCAACAGCAGATAATATTCAATCACATATATGGTAACGGGCTATAGTGCATAACACAGAATCCTCATACTACCCAGTGCTTAATTTGGGAAACCAAGGGAAATCTGTTCGGGGACATTGATAGTAACATGTTTTTACAACAAAACATATTTCATGAAACTATTGACAGAACCTCTCTGTGCACACGAGAACAGAATTAAGGAGAGCGGAGGAGATGGAAATACACAGTGGTGAGATTCTGTAGCTAAAGGTAATGTCAGCCTATTAATTATGAAAATATAAAAATGCCCTATTACTAGGCTATTCAAAGTCAAACACAAATTCACTATAATTATAGGCTAGCTCTGTAAGCCGCCCTGCACAATCAATGAACCAACAGCATCACCTAGGCCTATACGTTTGCTCCCAAACTCATGGATAGAAAGTTTGGAGCGTAGCATGAGGAAACAAGTTCATCCAGTATGCATAATAATACAGTCCACTCTCAAAGGTGTTTACTAGAATAACACTTTTTTGGAATAAGGCTAGACCAATTATGTACCAAACACATTTGAAATCTTTAATTTTACAAATATTTTTCTGCCGTGCATAGTATGTGGTAGGCTATATATTGTATAACAGCAGAATCATTATTTTAATTTAGGATAAATTTTGGGTCTTGGGCTCATATATATATATATAGGCCTATGCATATGTGTGTTTTGAATAATCCTCACCTTAGAAAGTGCTATCCATTTCGTTGTTTTTCTTAGGAACAACATGCACAACGTCCATATTTTCCACTTCTATTTCTTCAAATCAATCAGTTAGGTGAGTTAATTTTTTTATTTTTTTAAACATTTTTTTAATAGCTTGATACTGTTTTGATTGTGATTTTCGAATCCATTTGCATTGATGTCAGAGTGGTTAGAGGGACAACAGAGCCCTGCATACTAGGCAATTAGCGAGTTGGGTTCTACCAATCCATGTCCTGAGTGCATAAAAGGAGATTACCGTGACTCAATGGTCACTTGGAATTTTACTGCAGTCATGACTGGTGGTAATATGGTCACCGCAACAGCCCTAGTTGTTAGAGCCTGAATTAAAAATGGATTAAATTGATTTCTTATCTCGCACATCTACGCACAATACCCCATAATGACAAAGTGAAAACACGTTTTTAGACATTTTTGCAAATTTATTGAAAACGAAATACGTTATTCACACCCTTGAGTCTTTTGTAGAAGCAGCAATTACAGCTGTGAGTCTTTCTGTGTAAGTATCGAAGAGCTTTCCACACCTGGATTGTGAAACATTTGGCCATTATTCTTTTCAAAATTCTTGGCAAATTGGCTGTTGATCTTTGCTAGACAACAATTTTCAAGTCTTTCCATAGATTTTCAACTATGTTTAAGTCAAAACTGTAACTTGGCCACTCAGGAACAGTCATTGTCTTCTTGGTAAGCAACTCCAGTATAGATTTGGCCTTGTTTTAGGTTATTGTCCTGCTGAAAGGTGAATTCATCTCCCAGTGTCTAATGGAAAGCAGACCGAACCAGGGGCCTCATTTATCAATATTGCATAGACACTATTATAAAATACTACTTACGAATGGAATTTAAAATGTTCGTATGCATAGAAAAAGTGTGTTTTATCAAACAGTCCTACGAGCGTCATGCGCACATTTTGCATTTCGAAATGCCCCTAATTAGCCATATATGGGCAAAATCATCCCTTTTAAGCATATAGCGAATATACAAGGCCGTATGATGAAATACAATGGTAAAACAAAAAAAAGCTATGAAATAAACACTTTTCCAAGACTGGAATAGAGGTGCTAGTGTCAGATTGATTACAAGCAAATACTTCAAATGAGTAGGCAACACTCACCATCCTCAACAGCTCCCTCCGGTAGGCGTATAGGCCGACATTGCTATTTCTGCGGATGAACGAGTCTTGAGTTTCACCTGGCAACCTTGCCACCACATTCAGTAGTGCTTTTTTGCACATTGCATAATCACCTGCACATTAAGAGTGGAAGCCTTTTTCTGTTAACATAGCCTAGTTGAACTCGTTTTGGAATGGTGCTTTTATGGTGACATGGGAGCTGTTTTTTTTTCTTTGGGAACCCAGTGATGTCAAAGAAACCCCTCTTAGCCTGTTGTGCCATGGTGTATGTTTCAGCTTGTTTTTCTGATGATTCAATCCAAAAACATTTGCTCATTGAAGGATGTGAAATGCCGGTCGGCAAGCTCCCGCCGAAAAGTGCCCATACTCGAGGGTAGCGAGCACTTGATGTGCACTCGAATGGTATGTGTTTCCCTTTCAAAAGTAGGTCTTAAATCCTCACAAAGATCTCATAACATTGGTTTTGGGAAATTATATCTGATGAGCCAATATGTACTTTCTGCAAAAATTCCCACCTGTCTCAAACTCACTGTCATTACTTCACTCTCATTAAATTTACATTACCAGAAATATTGTATTTTCAGCTGTTTGAAGCTGGTGTACAAAATAGAAAGTAAAAGATGCAAAAACAAAGCTTAAGAACTGGAAGCTATAGAAATAGTGCACATAGAACATATCTACCGCTTCTTAGACTTGCTTTCGATGAGAATAGCAGATCTATAACACACTTTTCTATGATTTTAGGTCAGTCTCCCAAAAGGTTACATTATTGCAGCTTTAAGCAAATGTTTACTTCTGAACTCATTTAGGCTTGCCGTAACAAAGGGGTTGATTACTTATTGACTCTTAAGACATTCAAGCTTTTCATGTTTTAATTAATTTGTAAAAATTTCAAAAAACATCATTCCACTTTGACATTATGGGGTATTGTGTATAGGCCAGTGACAAATAAAAATCTAAATTTAATCCATTTCCCATTCAGAAAAAGTCAAGGAGTGTGAATACTTTCTGAAAGGGTACTGTAAGGTTGTATTGAGTGACTGTTGAAGATTTTTATTTAAAAAAATATATAAAATAAAAAAAATCCATTTATTTGACCAGGTAGGCCAGTTGAGAACAAGTTCTCATTTACAACTGAGACCTGGCCAAGATAATGCAAAGTAGTGTGACACAAACAACACAGTTACACATGAGAGAAACAAACGTACAGTCAATAACACAATAGAAAAATGTATATACAGTGTGTGGAAATGTAGTAAGATTAGGGAGGTAAGGCAATAAATAGGCCATACTGGTGAAATAATTACAAATAAACACTGGAGTGATAGATGTGCAGAAGATGAATGTGGAAGTAGAGATCATGGGGTGCAAAGAAGAAAAAATAAATAATAATATGGGGATGAGGTAGTTTGGTGTGCTATTTACAGATGGGATGTGTACAGGTGCAATGATCAGTAAGCTGCTCTGACAGCTGATGCTTAAAGTTAGTGAGATATAAGACTCCAGCGTCAGTGATTTTTGCAATTCGTTCCAGTCATTGGCAGCAGAGAACTGTAAGGAAAGGCGGCCAAAAGAGGAGTTGGCTTTGGGGATGACCAGTGAAATATACCTGCTGGTGCGCGTGCTATGGGTGGGTGCTGCTGTGGTGACAAGTGAGCTGAGATAAGGCGGGGCTTTACCTAGCAAAGACTTAGATGACCTGGAGCAAGTGAGTTTGGCAACGCATATGAAGCGAGGGCCAGTCAACGAGAGCATAAATGTTGCAGTGGTGGGTAGTATATGGGGCTTTGTTGACAAAATGGATGGCACTGTGATAGACTACATCCAATTTGCTGAGTAGAGTGTTGTGGAAATTTCCTCTATTTACCAAATCATGGGAGCAAACCACACACACACGTCAGGGTTAGTTATTAAAGTCCATCTTTAATTATACAAGCTCTACCACAATCCTGTGACTCTCAGATAAATTCAGTGTCTCCCAGTGAATTTTCTGAGAGCCCCCTTACAATGCAACTGAGTTCCTTTTAATAGCAAAGACACACAGTCAGACAACATAGACATAATTAATCGTTCAGCTTTGTCTCCTTTCCCAAAATCCATAACCATAAACCAAATCCTCCATATCAACAGGCATATATCAAATTGTCATTTAGATACAACCCACTCTAAATACAAACTCCTGGACAAACTCACGGAGAGAAAAAGGTTAGGCTATAGGTTAAGATAGAAACAACATTAGAGGGAGCAAATTCTGATCCTTCCACGACAAAAGTTTGAGGCTATTTTGTGAATGACATCGCCAAAGTCAAGGATCGGTAGGATAGTCAGTTTTACGAGGGTATGTTTGGCAGCATGAGTGAAGAAGGCTTTGTTGTGAAATAGGATGCCGATTCTAGATTTAAATTTGGATTGGAGATGCTTAATGTGATTCTGGAGAGTTTATAGTCTAACCAGACACCTAGGTATTTGTAGTTGTCCAAATATTCTGAGTCAGAACCGTCCAGAGTAGTGATGTTGGGCGGGTGCGGGCAGTGATCAGTTGAAGAGCATGCATTTAGTTTTACTTGCATTTAAGAGCAGTTGGAGGCCACGGAAGGAGAGTTGTATGGCATTGAAGCTCGTCTGGAGGTTAGTTAACAGTGTCCAAAGAAGGGCCAGAAGTATATGGAGGCCAGAATGGTGCTGTCTGCATAGAGCTGGATCAGAGAATCACCAGCAGCAAGAGTGACGACATTGATTTATACAGAGAAAAGAGTGGCAATTCTCGGGCCAAGAGGTCCGGACAGCAGTCCCTCCAATTTTACACACTGAACTCTATCTGAGAAGTAGTTGGTGAACCAGGCGAGGCAGTCATTTGAGAAACCATGGCTGTTGAGTTTGCCGATAAGAATGCGGTGATTGACAGTCGAAAGCCTTGGCCAGGTCGATGAAGACGGCTGCACATTACTGTCTTTTATCGATGGAGGTTATGATATTGTTTAGGACCTTGAGCGTGGCTGAGGTGCACCCATGACCAGCTCGGAAACCAGATTGCATAGCAGAGAAGGTACAGTGGGATTCGAAATGGTCGGTGATCTGTTTGTTAACTTGGCTTTCGATGACTTTTAGAAAGGCAGGGTAGGATAGATATTGGCCTGTAACAGTTTAGATCTAGAGTGTCTTCCCCTTTGAAGAGGGGGATGACTGCGGCAGCTTTCCTTTAGGCATCTCAGATGATGAGAGGTTGAACAGGCTAGTAATAGTGGTTGCAACCATTGCGGTGGATAATTTTAGAGAGGTTCCAGATTGTCTAGCCCAGCTGATTTATAGTTTTCCAGATTTTGCAGCTCGTTCAGAACATCTGCTATCTGGATTTGGGTGAAGGATGCATGGGGGAGGCTTGGGCAAGTTGCTGTGGGGGATGCAGAGCTGTTGACCAGGGTAGGGGTAGCATGGCCAGCTGTAGAAAAATGCTTCTTGAGATTCTCGATTATCGTTGGTGACAGTGTTTCCTAGCCTCAGTGCAGTGGGCAACTGGGAGGAGGTCCATGGACTTTACAGAACCCTTTACTGTCCCAGAACCTTTTCAAGTTTGTGCTACAGGATGCAAATTTCTGTTAGGAAAGCAAAGGCTAGCTTTTTCAAACTGCCTGTTTATATTGGTTCCTAACTTCCCTGAAAAGTTGCATATCGCGGGGGCTATTTGATGCTAATGCCGTACGCCACAGGATGTTTTTGTGCTGGTCAAGGGCAGTCAGGTCTGGAGTGAACCAAAGGCTATATCTGTTCTTAGTTCTACATTTTTTGATTGGGGCATGCTTATTTAAGATGGTGAGAAAAGCATTTTTAAAGAACAACCAGGCATCCTCTACTGACGAGATGAGGTCAATATCCTTCCAAGATACCCGGGCCAGGTTGATTAGAAAGGCCTGCTCGCTGAAGTGTTTTAGGGAGCGTTTGACAGTGATGAGGGGTGGTCGTTTGACCACGGACGCAGGCAATGAGGCTGTGATCGCTGAGATCCTGCTTGAAGACAGCAGAGGTGTATTTGGAGGGCAGGTTGGTCAGGATGATATCTATGAGGGTGCCTGTGTTTACAGATATGGGGTTGTACATGGTAGGGTCCTTCATCATTTGTGTGAGATTGAGGGCATCTAGCTTAGATCGTAGGATGGCCGGGGTGTTAGCATGTCCCAGTTTAGGTCACCTAACAGTACAAACTCTGAAGATAAGTGGGGGGCAATTAATTCACATATGGTGTCCAGGGCACAGCTGAGGGCGGTCTATAATAACAGTGAGAGACTTGTTTCTGGAAAGGTGGATTTTTAAAAGTAGAAGCTCGAACTGTTTGGGCACAGACCTGGATAGCATGACAGAACTCTGCAGTAGATTGCAACTCCATCCCCTTTGGCAGTTGGTGGAAAATGTTGTAGTTGGGGATGGAAATTTCAGAATTTTTGGTGGCCTTCCTAAACCAGGATTCACACAAGATGGATCAGTATGTTTGTGAGCTTGCCTTATAATAACACAGACTGACACTGAATTCTGGCCAGAGTTAAGTTAACACAGTGGGTTTGTGTTTGCAGGCGGTGATATACAACAGAATTAACTGCCGGGTGGTGGCTATGGACCTCCGGGCCCATGGTGAGTGGCTAACTCTCCCTCATGATAACACACATTCCTTCTGGTTACCTCATATTCATGGTCTCAATAGTATTATTATTTTTTAAACTATTTTCTTTCCCACAAAGGTGACACAAAAGTAAAGAATTCTGACGATCTCTCAGCGGAAACAATGGCCAAGTAAGTTGTCAGGAATGTTTTTTTCTGTCATCATTCAGAGATGAGTGTTAAACAGGGTGTGTGATGGGGAAGGTATTGTGTTGTTTAGATGGGAGGAAACTGGACGGGACCTGAGGCAGTGTTGGAGGATTACTGTAAGGGGGTGGAGAGAACCTGTTGGAGAGCGAGGAGGACTGAGTCAGATGAGCTATCGGCTGCTGCTGTCTCCCATTGAGACACTGATCTGCTGTTTGATGCAAGGAGAGAACAGGCTTGCTGCAACCCCCAGAATAGTCTTGTTTACATGGACAAAGTGCCAGTGGGAAGAAACTGACATCTCTTTCCATCTCTTTCTATATTGTCTATCTTCTGTTGGGTGTGATTGTTTGAGGAGCTAGATTAGGCTGGTTTGTATGGATGAGATTGTTCTAGCAGTTGATTTATGCTGGTTTTGTCTCATCTCTCCACCAGGGACATTGGCAAAGTGGTGGAAACACTCTATGGAGAAAACCCACCTCCGATCATGATGATTGGACACAGCATGGGTGGAGCTATAGCAGTTCATACCGCTGCGGCAAACCACGTGCCGTCTTTACTTGGCCTGTGTGTGATTGATGTTGTGGAAGGTGATTATGGTGTTTGTTTGTTTGTCTCATGATCGGGACTTGTCATTTGATGATCAAACAAGCAGCAGTTGAGGAGCTGACAGAAGATTAATTGATGTATTTGTTTTAAACTATCATGTGACACACGGTGTTATTAATTCATTGATTGAGTGATTATTTCATAAAATTTCCACTTGTGTTTTTTCAGGCACAGCAATGGATGCCTTAAACAGTATGCAGAATTTCCTCAGGAGTCGGCCAAAGACCTTTAAGTCTGTGGAGAATGCCATTGAGTGGAGGTGTGAGATGCTGTCCATACACACAAGTGTAGAAATACTCAGCAAATGCTTTACTAATAGAGCATATTCCAAGTCATGTGTTCTGATCTTGTCCCTCCCCCATCAGTGTGAAGAGTGGACAGATCCGAAACGTTGAGTCAGCCCGGGTGTCCATGGGAGGCCAGGTGAAAAAGTACGTCTGGACCTGAGAAAAACTGGCTCGGAGGGCAAAATACCTTTTAAATTAATCAACTTCAAGGTGTGACTTTTCAGGACCTGTAACTAAACACAAGTTCTGACCTCCTCCATAGATGTGAGGAACCCCTCAACAGTCCAGGCGTCTCCAAGAGCATCAGAGACGGCATCATTGAAGAGGAAGAGGAGGAAGAAGAGGAAGGAGAATCCAACCACAAAAGAAAGAAGGAGGATGACCAAGAGGTTAGGGATGGGATGATTGGGGGGGGTAATGTTTATTTTTTTACAATATATTGTATACCTATGTATTCGGGTGTGTTTGTATGCGTGGGTCTTCTTAGGCATTAGTAGTTGGTGTATACATCTGGGTGCATATGTCATCTTGGGGGAGTGTGTATGTCATTTCCCACCTTTACAAAGTCTGTTGTAGTGTGTACATGAAGAGTAAATTTAAGGTTAACTGTCTCTTGGCTTTCTTCAGGTGAAGAAGGATACCCTTTATACCTGGCAGATTGATCTATCAAAGACAGAGAAGTACTGGGAGGGCTGGTTCAGTGGCCTGTCTGCCCTATTCCTTTCCTGTCCTGTGCCAAAACTGCTCCTGCTCGCTGGTGAGTCCCTCAATTCAGTACATTTTAATCCACATGATTTTTACACTTGTGTGTTTTCAATATAATTTCAAATACATTTGTCTTTGACATTGGACTACAACAATGTTGCGTATAACGTTTTTCCCTTTACAGGTGTGGACAGGCTTGACAAAGATCTCACAATTGGACAGATGCAAGGTGAGGACGGCCTCGGATTAATGTTTGTTAGGTTGGTTGTTGTTGACAATTGTGGTTCTGATGGTGACTGTGACAATCCACTTAACATCGTTCCCCACTCCCTATGGTTTTACTGTAACATCTTCTAAATCCAATGGAAGCATATTGCACATAAAGATTTGTGTTCCATTTGTGTTCAGGGAAGTTCCAGATGCAGGTGCTCCCTCAGTGCGGCCATGCTGTCCATGAGGACGCCCCTGAAAAAGTGAGTGGGTTCTGGGTATGAGGCTGAACAACTGCTTGTTAAATGTGTCGTTGTTTCCCATTTTGTTGCGATAGTAATTTCTGGCCAATATGTAAGTAATATTGCACACAAAATACTATTCTCAATGTCTGGGAACTAAACCGACATTGCTCTTGTTTCCCCAGGTAGCAGATGCTCTGGCCTCGTTCATGGTCCGTCACAAGTTCACTGAATTTAAGGAGGGTTTCCTGTGGTAAGACTAATTTAGCACGAATAGAAACACATTGTTTATCACCTTTTAAGTTTGCTTCTCCAGTAATCATTGTAAAGTCTCATTGTGAAGACTTACATAAGCATATATCGCTTATCTGCACTGTTAAATGTTAAAACCACATGATTTGTGGACTAGCGGTTAGTGCTACCGCCTATAAGCACACATGCTTGCCGGTGTTGGCGAGGGTTAGAATGTCTGACTATCTTTCTCACTGTCTCTTCTCAGCCCCAAAAAATATACATTAAGTCTACCAAACATTAGGAACTCTGTCCTTACATGAGGAACTCTGTCCTTACATGAGGAACTCTGTCCTTACATGAGGAACTCTGTCCTTACATGAGGAACTCTGTCCTTACATGAGGAACTCTGTCCTTACATGAGGAACTCTGTCCCTTTCGACCTCAGAACAGCCTCAATTTGTTGGGGCATAGACTACAAGGTGTCAAGCATTCCACAGGGATGCTAGCCCATGTTGACTCATTTGACATTTTTGTGATTTACTGTTAGTGCATTCATCTTGAGATAGCTAGGTGGGACAACCACGTCATAGTAAGTACGTTTTTGCTCAGTAAAGTAGTTATCAGCAAAGTTAGCTAATAAGGGGAAGGGGAAAAAAGTAAAGTGTGAGTGTTAGTTCACGAAAGGCTTTTTAAAGTTTTTTTTGTGGGGGTCAGGGTGTGGAGGGGGGGTGCGAGCAGGTGAGGAAGGGGTGTGAGTGGGTGCTGTGGCATGATTTAAGATACTCTTTGAAGAGGTAGGGTTTCAGATATTTTCGGAAGATGCCCTAGATTCAGGGGCGTGTTAGGACAGAGAAGAGCTTGGCCTGGGCTGATTGGGAGCTGGGCTGAGCGGGAGCCTGGGCTGGGCTGAGCGGGAGCTGCCCTCTCGTAGGGATGGGAAGACCAAGAGACCAGAGGTGGCAGAATGGAGTGCTCGGGTTGAGGTGTAGGGTTTGATCAAAGCCTGAAGGCAGAGCGGGGCAGTTCCTTTTGCTATTCAGTAGGTAAGCACCATGGTCTTGTAGTGGAGGGAAGCTTCGACTGGAAGCCAGTGTAGTGTGCGGAAGAGCGGGATGAAATGAAAGAACTTGGGAAGGTTGAACAACAGGTGGGCTGGTGCATTCTGGATAAATTTATTGGGTTTGATGGCACAAGCGGGGAGCCCAGCCAACAGCGAGTTGCAGTAGTCCAGATGGGACATGACAGGTGCCTGGATTAGGGCCTCTGCTGCTTCCTGTGTGAGTTAGGGTTGTACTCTATGGATGATGTAGAGCATGAACCTGCAAGAGCGAGTCACTGCTTTGTTTGCAGAGAACGACAGGGTGTTGTCCAGGGTCACACCAAGGTTCTTTGCACTCTCGGAAGGAGATACTGGAGTTGTCAACCGTGATGGATAGGTCTTTGAGCGGGCAGGCCTTCCCTGGGAGGAAGATCAGCTCCGTCTTGTTGAGCTTGCGGTGGTGGGCTGACATCCAAGCTGAGATATCTGCCAGGCACGCAGAGATACGTGTCGCCACCTGGGTGTCAGAAGGGAGGAAGGAGAAAAGTAGGTGAGTGTCATCTACATAGCAATGATAGAGGCCATGTGAGGATATGACAGAGCCGAGTGACTTGGTGTATAGTGAGAAGAGGAGCGGGCTTAGAACCGAGCCCCGGGGTACACCAGTTGTGAGTACGTACTGCAGACACAGATCCTCTCTACTTCACCTGGTAGGAGCGGCCTACCATATAGGATACAGTCCATGAATGTGCAGAGCCTCAGCTGTGAGAGTGTGGACTCCAATGCTTCCCACAGTTGTGTGTTCAGTGTGGAAAAACCCAACAGCGTTGCAGTTATTGACACACTCAAACCGGTGTGCCTGGCACCTACTACCATACCCCTTTCCAAGGTAATTAAATATTTTGTCTTTCCCATTCACCCTCTGAATGGTACACATTCACAACCCATGTCACAATGCTTAAAAATACTTATTTATCCTGTCACCTCTCCTTCATCTACACTGTTTAAGTGGATTTAACAGGTGACATCAATAAGGGATCATAGCTTTCTCCTGGATTCACCTGATCAGTCTGTCATGGAAAGAGCCAGTGTTCCTAATGTTTTGTACACTCAGTATGTGTATATATATTTTTAAATAAACAAATTATGGACATAATACAATAAGGTTTTTGTAAAGATTGCTGCCACCAATATTGGTAGTTACTGTATAAGGTCTGTTCTGACACAAGTAATACTTTTTATGTCAAAATGGAATGCTAACCGGTACAGGAAAACAAAAGCATTTGTTTGTTTTTTACATTTTTAAAAATGTATTATTGTAACAGCTAACGGGACTCAAATCAACTACATAGACGAGTGCCAGTTTTGCCCTGGACCCATCCAGCAGTCATGGAGGAGTTGCCTGGAGCCTCAAGGACACCATCTTCTGCCAATTACCCCCAACTGCGATAAAATAATGTTCATGAGCACTATATAACACTATACAAAATTCTCAGCACTTAACTTGTTAAAAATATATAATTTAAATGTATTGTTATTATTACTACTTATACATTAACACTTATGGTTTTGCCTTTTTCCCCCCTTTTTTTTGAAAGCAGGTATTTTGTTTCACCCATCCCACTCAACATTTATTTTAATTTCCTGTGATGCCTTTCCTGTTTCTTGTTACATTTTGGCCAGCTGCATCTTGTTGTGCTATGTGTTTAATGTTGTTGGATTTTAAGAATGATTAATAAAAATGAAAAAGGAATATTTCTCCCGATTTTTAAGTTCTGTTGTATGTCTGGTATATGCACTATTTATTTCCATGATAAACAGACACCCATTATGGAGTATTTTGCAAGTGTACAAAACGGGGTCTCCCCATAGTCTTAAAACCAAATGGGCAGATTCATTGGCTTGAAGAAACAACGCTTTCTTCAATTGTACCATCACAGCAGGCTTGACTTTTCTAGTCCTGCAAGTTATGTACGGTTGTACAGCGCCATCCCTCAGCCCATATTTGAGGGGGCTCAAACGTCTTAGCAGGATGAGGAAGTTGACATACTGCAGGTCAGTAAAGAGAGCACTACTGCCTGCACTGGCCAGTGCTCTTTCTAAAGGTGCATACAGTACAGGAAAGAGAGGGACAGGCCCAGTTGAACCATGTGCAGTAGCACTGTCTTGTGGGCCTTACTGGCTTTCGTTTTGTCAAAAAGGCAGACCTGGCTGCTACAATGATGGTGATGTACAGTACCAGTCAAAAGTTTGGACACCTACTCATTCAAGGGTTTCTTTCTTTTTCTACATTTTAGAATAATAGTGAAGACATCAAAACTATGAAATAACACACAGGAATCATGGAGTAACCAAAAAAGTGTTAAACAAATCAATATATTTTATATTTCAGATTATTCAAAATAGCCACCCTTTGCCTTTGACAGGTTTGCATACTCTTGACATACTCCACCACAATTCTCTCCAGTTTGGTACGAGGTTGTCAAGGTTTTCATTAGCAGCTTTGAGAAAATTGTATATTATGCTCACTCATCAGTTGGCTGTGTGCTTTTGGACCTACCCTGCCAGGCAGGCTCAGACTTTTGAGGGGACGGTGCTGCTTTAGTGGGTCTCTGACCTTGTTCACCTTTCTGTCATGGATGCCTAGGCTACTTGCAGTAAGCATGTAAAATGGATAAGGACTTCTCCTTAGTGGGTGGGTTGCTCAGGTGGGTGTCTAGGATATAGGGTTGGCACCATTCCATCATGCTAGGAAAAAATAAACTAGATACTTATGTTAAAATGTATATCCTATATTTGTGCAAAAGTGAAGACTTGCTCTGTCAGCATTCCTGCTCACAGACACACATGGGCTCTGGCATTTGCAACCATTTTCCTTACATCTTCCAACACACCCGCACTCCCCTCACATACACACGTACATACTATGCCTTTTATGTCCTCTTGGTTTTTTTTCTACCTTGTTGATTCCTGCCTCGTTTTGGGCTTTGGTTACTTTTTGTGTTCCAGTTCCTTGTATTTGGGGACTCGGCTGCCCGCTCGGCTCCGGGCAGCCGAGCGGAAATGGAGGAAAACTCGCTTCCCTGTGGACCTGGCATCCTTTCACTCCCTCCTCTCTATATTTTCCTCCTCTGTCTCTGCTGCTAAAGCCACTTTCTACCACTCTAAATTCCAAGCATCTGCCTCTAACCCTAGGAAGCTCTTTGCCACCTTCTCCTCCCTCCTGAATCCTCCTCCCCCTCCCCCCTCCTCCCTCTGCAGATGACTTCGTCAACCATTTTGAAAAGAAGGTCGACGACATCCGATGCTCGTTTGCTAAGTCAAACGACACCGCTGGTTCTGCTCACACTGCCCTACCCTGTGCTCTGACCTCTTTTTCCCCTCTCTCTCCAGATGAAATCTCGCGTCTTGTGACGGCCGGCCGCCCAACAACCTGCCCGCTTGACCCTATCCCCTCCTCTCTTCTCCAGACCATTTCCGGAGACCTTCTCCCTTACCTCGCTCATCAACTCATCCCTGACCGCTGGCTACGTCCCTTCCGTCTTCAAGAGAGCGAGAGTTGCACCCCTTCTGAAAAAACCTACACTCGATCCCTCCGATGTCAACAACTACAGACCAGTATCCCTTCTTTCTTTTCTCTCCAAAGCTCTTGAACGTGCCGTCCTTGGCCAGCTCTCCCGCTATCTCTCTCAGAATGACCTTCTTGATCCAAATCAGTCAGGTTTCAAGACTAGTCATTCAACTGAGACTGCTCTTCTCTGTATCACGGAGGCGCTCCGCACTGCTAAAGCTAACTCTCTCTCCTCTGCTCTCATCCTTCTAGACCTATCGGCTGCCTTCGATACTGTGAACCATCAGATCCTCCTCTCCACCCTCTCCGAGTTGGGCATCTCCGGCGCGGCCCACGCTTGGATTGCGTCCTACCTGACAGGTCGCTCCTACCAGGTGGCGTGGCGAGAATCTGTCTCCTCACCACGCGCTCTCACCACTGGTGTCCCCCAGGGCTCTGTTCTAGGCCCTCTCCTATTCTCGCTATACACCAAGTCACTTGGCTCTGTCATAACCTCACATGGTCTCTCCTATCATTGCTATGCAGACGACACACAATTAATCTTCTCCTTTCCCCTTCTGATGACCAGGTGGCGAATCGCATCTCTGCATGTCTGGCAGACATATCAGTGTGGATGACGGATCACCACCTCAAGCTGAACCTCGGCAAGACGGAGCTGCTCTTCCTCCCGGGGAAGGACTGCCCGTTCCATGATCTCGCCATCACGGTTGACAACTCCATTGTGTCCTCCTCCCAGAGCGCTAAGAACCTTGGCGTGATCCTGGACAACACCCTGTCGTTCTCAACTAACATCAAGGCGGTGGCCCGTTCCTGTAGGTTAATGCTCTACAACATCCGCAGAGTACGACCCTGCCTCACACAGGAAGCGGCGCAGGTCCTAATCCAGGCACTTGTCATCTCCCGTCTGGATTACTGCAACTCGCTGTTGGCTGGGCTCCCTGCCTGTGCCATTAAACCCCTACAACTCATCCAGAACGCCGCAGCCCGTCTGGTGTTCAACCTTCCCAAGTTCTCTCACGTCACCCCGCTCCTCCGCTCTTTCCACTGGCTTCCAGTTGAAGCTCGCATCCGCTACAAGACCATGGTGCTTGCCTACGGAGCTGTGAGGGGAACGGCACCTCAGTACCTCCAGGCTCTGATCAGGCCCTACACCCAAACAAGGGCACTGCGTTCATCCACCTCTGGCCTGCTCTCCTCCCTACCACTGAGGAAGTACAGTTCCCGCTCAGCCCAGTCAAAACTGTTCGCTGCTCTGGCCCCCCAATGGTGGAACAAACTCCCTCACGACGCCAGGACAGCGGAGTCAATCACCACCTTCCGGAGACACCTGAAACCCCACCTCTTTAAGGAATACCTAGGATAGGATAAAGTAATCCTTCTCACCCCCCTTAAAAGATTTAGATGCACTATTGTTAAGTGGCTGTTCCACTGGATGTCATAAGGTGAATGCACCAATTTGTAAGTCGCTCTGGATAAGAGCATCTGCTAAATGACTTAAATGTAAATGTTAAATGTTATTATTTCATGAATTGTCCCATTTATAAATACTATACTTAAAAATGTAATACAAATTATTTTACAACATTCCCTAACTTAAATAGTATAGTGTATTTGTGACCGACCGCCTCGATTCGGTCTTATGTAGCAATTTTTTAAAATCGTGTTTTTTACATTGGATAAAAGTAGAGACTAGAAAATGCTATATCATCCACAGCAGTTGAGGAACAATGGGAAAGTAATTCTGCTTTGAAAGTTGATAAACTTGTGTCACGAGAATTTTCAATCACAATGATAATAACTAACAATCAAACTTTGACCAATCCCCAAAGTTTGTAAGACCCTGGGTTTAATAATAATTAGGCAAAGACTCAGCTTATGCAAAAGGCTCATACAGTTTATTCACGAGAACATTCTGAAGTCCACAATACAATGACATCCATTTTATAACTTGCTCCCCACTTACGCACATACATACCTCCTCACAAACAGTAGATATCATACACACGAACAGTAGGTGAGTTGTATCCTTCCCCAGAGTTCTCACTACTGTTTATCACTACCCAGGTAACAGTTCCATTCCCCCGAGATTAGAGGAAACTTGAGAAGGACTCCCAGTCCTATCATAAACTTCTCAGAGTTCTAGCTAGTTCGTGTCAAAAACAGTTGAATTGTTCTCTGTATTTTCCTGAGCACACACATACACACACAGATCTCTTCTGAACCTTGTTGGATTTACGTTTAACCTTTTTGGGATAGGGGGCAGCATTTTCACTTTTGGATGAATAGCGTGCCCAGAGTGAACTGCCTCCTACTCTGTCCCAGATGCTAATATATGCATATTATTATTAGTATTGTATAGAAAAAACTCTGAAGTTTCTAAAGCTGTTTGAATGATGTCTGTGAGTATAACAGAACTCATATGTCAGGCAAAAACCTGAGAAAAATCCAACCAGGAAGTGGGACATCTGAGGTTTATAGTTTTTCAAAGCTTGGCCTCCTGAATACACATTGAGATATGGTTGCACTTCCTAGGGTTTCCACTAGATGTTAAACGTCTTTAGAAACTGGTTTGAGGATTCTACTATAAAGGAGGCGCTCATGAGACCTCTTTGAGTCCGTGGTCTGGCAGAGAGCCTTGGTCTCATGACGCACGCTCCCAACAGAGTTACTTCTCGTTCCAGTGCTTTTCTGAAGACAAAGGAATTCTCCGGTTTGAAAATGTTTTATATTTTATGTTAAAAACATCCTAAAGATTGATTCCATGCATCGTTTGACATGTTTCTAAAGGACTGTAACAGAACTTTTAGTTTTTGTCTGGATGAAGTGCCTGCTCCTCATGAAGATGGATTACTGGGCTGAACGTGCTCACAACAAGTGGCTATTTGGACATAAATTTTGGAACTTTATGGAACAAATCAGTCATTTATTGTCGAACTGGGATTCCTTCGAGTGCCTTCTGATGAAGATCATCAAAGGTAAGTGAATATTTATGGTGTTTCTAACTTTGTTGATTCCAAAATGGCGGACATTCCTCTGGCTGTTTTAGATTCTGAGCACCGTTCTCAGATGCTTTTTCCGTAAAGTTCTTTTGAAATCTGACACAGCAGTTGCATTAAGGAGAAGTCTATCTTTAATTATGTGAATAACACTTGTATCTTTTATCAATGTTTTATGAGTATTTCTGCAAAATCACTGCATGTTTTGGAATCAAAACGTTACTGGACGTAAGGCGCCAATGTAAACAGATTTTTGGATATAAATCTGCACATTATCGAACAAAACGTTACTGCACGTAAGGCGCCAACGTAAACAGATTTTTGGATATAAATATGCACATTATCGAACAAAACATACATATTGTGTAACATGATGTCCTATGAGTGTCATCTGATGAAGATCAAAGGTTTGTGATTAATTGTATCTATATTTCTGCTTTTTGTGACTCCTATCTTTGGCTGGAATAATGGCTGTGTGTTTTTGTGACTTGGCTCTGACCTAACATAATCATATGTTGTGCTTTAGATGTAAAGCATTTTTAAATCGGACACGATGGGAAAAATTAACTTCTTATGGCTGGGGGGCAGTATTGAGTAGCTTAGATGAATAAGTTGCCCAACGTAAACTGCCTACTCCTCAGTCTCAGTTGCTAATATATGTATATTATTATTAGTATTGGATAGAAAACACTAAAGTTTCTAAAACTGTTTGAATGATGTCTGAGTATAACAGAACTCATATGGTAAGCAAAATCCGGAGGAGAAATCAAAACAGGAAGTGGGAAATCTGAGCTTTGGATGTATAGAGTCCCCAATGAAATCCCCTTGATATATTAATGATGTTGCACTGCCTAGGGGTTCCACTAGATGTCAACCATCAATATAAATTATAATGAGACTTCTATGGTGTTGTGGGAGTGAATGATAGCAGAATCAGTCAGGTGTCTGGCAGTCAGCCATTTTCTGATCATGCTTGTTCCTCATGGTAGTCACTTGCGTTTCATGGCTCATGAAGACAAGGAGGAATAGTCCGGTTGGAACTTTATTGAAGGTATATGTTAAAAACATCCTAATGATTGATACTGTACATAGTTTGAAATGTTTCATCGACCTGTAATATAACTGAGGTTTTCGTCCGATGTAATGCTGACCAGAATGAGCGTTTGGATATGTATACCAAACGCGCTAACAAAAGAAGGTATTTGGACATAAATAACGGACATTTTTGAACAAAACAAACATTTATTGTGGACCTGGGATTCCTGGAGTGCTTTCTGATATAGAACATCAAAGATAAGGGAATATATATAATGTAAATTCTTGTTTATGTTGATGTCAACTTGGTGGCTATTGTGACTAATGTTTCTGAGCGCAGTCTCAGATTATTGCATGGCTGGCTTATTCCGTAAAGTTTTTTTTAAATCAGACACAGTGGTTGCATTAAGGAGAGGTATATCTATAATTCCATGTGTATAACTTGTATTATCATCTACATGATAATTGCTGGTACGAGCCCACCCTACATCAGTTATAGGTGCTGTGAGGTTAAGAATTTTCTCCTGTACTTCCAAACCTAAATCAGTCACATTAACGATTACCTTAAAGCCATTAAAATCATCTAATCTCTCAGTGCAATTCTTGTACCTAACACTGGTACTCATCAGGAGTTAAAGTGAACCGAGGTGGGTTGGCCGAGTACTTCAATCTGGCCAACCCAATCCCTGTAAAGTAATTTACTTTCCTAGGGAATTGTTTAATGTTTACCTTAAATCATACATCTTGATCTTCTTTGACTGCTTATTCTGTAAGTCACTCATCAGTGTATTATATAGTTTATCTATTACTTCTTATCAATGACAACCGCGTCATATAATTAGTACCGGAAGGTGGTGGATCTGGATGTATCAGAAAGGTTACCAAGACTATGATGCAGCTCAGAGTCCCTACTCTTCCCAAAAACCGCCAACCCTCTCCTGCCCTTAGTCTGTCTGCTAGGTACCACCCCATACTCACACCTCTAGGAGCACACACACAGTGATGAACGGTCAGGATAGGGAATGTTCGTTAAAGAGGTAACCCCCAGACCCTGTTGGTACTCGGTTCTTCTCCTAACTTTGTGTGTGATCAGCAGTGCTTGTATGTGTACATAACTTTTTGCAGTTGGTAACGTGGACCCATGTGACCCTCTCAGCTATTCTAATGGCAAAGGCGGTGGTTTAACAACCTGGTATGGGCCTTCCCAACGGGGCTGCTTCCAGTCTATTCTCCTCGGGGACTGGATCCACACCCAATCTCCTGGTTGGATTGGGTGAATTACCTTCTCCTGTAATTCACCTGTTGGACACAAACTCTTGGACATACGGGTTTGGTTAACAAACAGTCTTCTCATGTGTTATTTTAGTATATCTTCAACGTCTATGTCTACCTGTTCTGGTCCCTAATTCTGGCATTCTATTCTGTTCTACCTGATTAGCTAGAATGTCATCCATTATTTAAAGAAATAGATCCTAGTAAACCCACTCTAGGGATAATATCTTGACCTAATATTTTAAGTTGGGAACTCTTCTACCCATTTAATATACTTATCTATTATTGTTAAACACCCCTTCTTTCCCTCACTTCGGAATATTTCAATGAAGTCCATTTCCAAATGTCGGAGTGGATATTCTACCAATTTTTAAAAAGTTATCTTCTAGGCCACTAAGTCTTTCCTAACCTGCTGTGTTTCCTAACCTGCTCTACCACCTGGCGTTTCCTAACCTGCTCTACCACCTGGCGTTTCCTAACCTGCTCTACCACCTGGCGTTTCCTAACCTGCTCTACCACCTGGCGTTTCCTAACCTGCTCTACCACCTGGCGTTTCCTAACCTGCTCTACCACCTGGCGTTTCCTAACCTGCTCTACCATCCTACCTCCCTGTTAGCACATGGTTCTGCCCATGTGTCAATTCTGCTGCATATCTAAAAAGTGTCTTTGGTAAGATTAGTCAATTATCCTTAGTTCAGACCTCATCTTGTAGGATTTCCCCTTTCATTTTCCACTTGTCCAATTCTCCCTGGGGTGTTCGTTCTTGGCTATCCTGTAACAATTCTCTGTCAAGTGTCTTATCTACTTTTAAGATTTATCTGTGCTGCTATGTATGATTTTAAATGCATATGTGCAAATAGTAACCTCTCTCTCCTTTCTTATTTCGCAGGCTCTAGTCAATGCTACTATTTCGGCCTGCTGTGCAGAATAATTTCTGGGCAATGGTTCAGTGTCTTAACACCTTAGTTCCTGAAACCAACTAAGCTTTCATTCCCCTTTTAGTTAGGGTAACAACAACTTTCAACAAAATCATATCTCTTCATAGCGAAATTACTAACCATCCACTTAAAATAAAATACCTGCCTCCCTCCTAACTTTTCATATTTTTAAAACCAATGGAGCTAACAGTCTCTCCATGAATTAATATCCTAAAGCTAAGCGAATCAAATTCTCTCCCCTTTTATTCTTATTCTGTCTTTTCTGTCTGTCACGGTATTATTTCTGTCCCCCATTTCTCGGGAGAGCCTTACACTCTGCCATCTAATCCTGTTTATAATTTAACTATGCTGGTCTCCACTCAGCAACTGTTCTACCCATTCTGTGTCACTTCTATCTTCTCTCCTCCTGCTACTCCCAAACCATCAAGGTCTCAGCAGTGCGGGGGAGGGCTTCTCTGTCTGCCCTTCCTTCTATCTGTCCGTCACTCTTTCTTATAACAGTCAGTATCAAATATGGGTTGTTTCCAAATATTGACTAAATGTTTCACTGTCTCCCTGTCTGCACTCATGGATTTTTAGAAAAATCAACATGTCTATGGTAGTAATCTCTAAGATTATTACCTAGTTGATCAAGTTTATCTCGATACACTCAATGATCCTGAATCACCACAGATGTCATATATCCCTGTCCTGTTGACTTAGAATATGTCCTAAATACTGTGAGGTTCTGTATTATACACTATAGCCCGTTACCATATATGTGATGGAATACTATTTGCTGTTGGCTTGTGTGAGTGCATGTGTTATGCAACATTGCTGACTTGAGACATTGTTAACAGTTTCAGGGCCATGGGCCCTTTTTCTCATGATGGAAAAATACAGAATAACATGAAGACAGGAACTGTGCAATGAGTTGTGGGGGCACATTCAGAACGTAGTGTTGTGAGAACAAATGGTCTTTTGTTAGATAACAGGAGCCAGGTGTGTGATAACTGTATTGAGCATGGGCGCATAGATATTCTACACAACTACAACGACTGACCGCTGAAGCGCCTAGGGGCTGGGACCAGCTCGGGCGCCAACAATCAACGATAGGCTGAGTGAGTTTAATCCACGCCCAGTCTCTACTCTGACAGGCGGGCTCGGAAGCAGGAACTACTTCTGTCAGAGTATATTATAATCATTTTGTCAGGACAAGTCAGTTCTCTGTTTGCCCTGCGAGGTGTGACAGAGAGCCCGTATATACGACAATTGCATTTACCATTTATTGCTTAGCTAATTAAAAAAATAGTATACAATCGGTGACTCAGTGTCATACTTGTTCTGATACCAGATTCAAATTGACGCAACCCTAACAATACTTAACATCTCTACCATTAAAATTATTCTTGCTAACTTTATAACCGTATTCTACAACAACCTATAGTAATACTATTATATCAATTTCACAGCCTTGTTGTGTTTCTTACACTGCATACAACAACAGCTGACTACCTAAGGGAAAATAAACTTTGCTATATTACTAAACATTACTTAAGCCAAAATAGTGGAAGTTTCAAAATAACCTTATGACAGTTTATAAACCCACCTTCACCCTATTTTTAACCCATAATTCTCCATGAGATTATTGTATAAATATATACTGCTACTGGTCAAAAGATAAAACATTTCAATTAACATAATCAGATCAAAATTACTACTCTGAAACCCTCCAAAGAAAAATTATTGTACCCTTATTGCCATAGGAAGAGAGACTTCTTAAGGCTGCAATCCCATTAATGGGATCGATATGACAACAGCCAGTGAAAGTGCGGTGCGCCAAATTCAAAACAAATCTCATAATTAAAATTCCTCAAACATGCATGTATTTTATACCGTTTTAAAGGTAATCTTGTTAATCCCACCAGTGTCCGATTTCAAACAGGCTTTACAGCGAAAGCACCACAAACGATAATGCTAGGTGACCACCAACTCACAGAAAAACTCATCCATTTTTCCAGCCAAAGAGAGGAGTCACAAAAAGCACAAATATAGATAAAATGAATCACTAACACCATAGCTCTTCATGTTACACAATACATGTATGTTTTGTTCAATAAAGTGCATATTTATATAAAAAAATCTCAGTATACATTGCCGCGTTACGTTCACTAGTTCCAAAAACATCCGGTGATATTGCAGAGAGCCACATCATTTTACAGAAATACTCATTATAAATGTCGATGAAAATACAATTCTTAGACATAGAAATATAGATCTACTTCTATAGATCTACTATAGATCTACTCCGTCCCGTGTGACACCCCCCAAAAAATTATTGGGGCTGTCTCTCCTGGCCACGCTGCTTGGTCCTTTGGTTTTGGGAAGTTCTGTCATGGCTGTTAGAAGGAGAGGACCAAGGTGCAGTTTGGTGAGAGTACATTATCTTTTAATGATCAAAATGATGCCGACAAAACAATAAACAATACAAAAACAAACCGTAAAGCTCAAAGGTAAAATGTCATAAAGAAAGTAAACTTCCCACCAAGACAGGTTGGAAAAAAGGCGCCTCAGTGTGGTTCCCAATCAGAGACAACGATAGACAGCTGTCCCTGTTGAGAACCATACCTGGCCAAAACATAGAGATAGAAAATCATAGAAACACATCACATAGAAATGCCCACCCCAACTCACGCCCTGACCAAACCAAAATAGAGACATAAAAAGGATCTCCAAGGTCAGGGCGTGCGTATTTCATAGTTCACAACCAATGTCTGTTCATTTGGGCGGGGCAACTGAGTGAACAGAGTTTACCTTATGGAAACAATTCTCTCATTTAGAAGCTAAAATTATATTTAATATTTTCACAAATAGTTTCATATTTAAAATGTAAAATTGCACAACAATTGCATCTGAATCTGATAACTAGAATGTGTAGACTTTCCAATATACAGTTTGTCATCCTATCATCAGTAATAATGTCTCAGATGACAACTGATATGATATTCTTTAAGTATCAATGCATATTTTCAACAGGTTGGATTACTGAAATATGATTCTGGTCCCCACCCTTTTGATGTTTTTAGACTCTGTTAACAAAGGCTTTCCAATAGTCACACCTGTAGAGTAGAGCGAGAGGAAAGGGGGAAAGTATTTATGGGGTCATAAACCTCCCCCAACAGGGCAACGTCATGACATAAGCTTCCTGGTTAGAGTCCTGCTCCTCGAAAGAGGCAGCTCTAACCTTTAGCTCAGTGCGGATGTTGCCTGTAATTCATGGCTTTTGTTTGGGGTATGTACGTACGATCACTGCAGGGACGACATCATCGATGCACTTATTGATCAAGCCAGTGACTGATGTGGTGGACACCTCAATGCCATCAGAGGAATCCCGGAACATATACCAGTCTGTGCTAGCAAAACAGTCCTGTAGCTTAGCATCTTGCAAGATCAAATCCCAGAGCTGACAATGTAAAAGATCTGTCGTTCTGCCCCTGAACAAGGCAGTTAACCCACTGTTCCTAGGCCATCATTGAAAATAAGAATTTGTTCCTAACTGACTTGCCTGGTTAAATAAAGTTAAAATGAAAAAAATCAGCTTCATCTGACCACTTTTTATTGATCTAGTCACTGGTGCTTCCTGCTTACATTTTTGCTTGTAAGCGGAATCAGGAAGATAGAATTATGGTCTGATTAACCAAATGGAGGGCGAGGGAGAGCTTTGTATGCGTCTCTGTGTGTGGAGTAAAGGTGGTCCAGAGTTTTTTTCCCTCTGGTTGAACATTTAACATGCTGATAGAAATGAAGTCAAATGGATTTAAGTTTCCCTGCATTGAAGTCCCCGGCAACTAGGAGCGCCGCCTCTGGGTGAGCGTTTTCTTGTTTGCTTATGGTGGAATACAGCTCATTCAATGCTATCTTAGTGCCAGCCTGTGACTGTGGTGTTATGTAAACAGCTACAAAAAATACAGATGAAAACTCTCTAGGTAGATAGTGTGGTCTACAGCTTATCATGAGATACTCTACCTCAGGCGAGCAATAGCTCGAGACTTCCTTAAATATCGTGCACCAGCTGTTATTACAAAAATACATAATCCGCCGCCCCTTGTCTTATCAGACGCTGCTGTTCTATCCTGCCGGTGCAGCGTATAACCAGCCAGCTGTGTGTTGATAGTTTTGTCGTTCAGCCACGACTCCGTGAAGCATAAGATATTACAGTTTTGAATGTCCCGTTGGTAGTTTAATCTTCCATGTATGTCATCTATTTTATTGTTGATTGCACGTTTGCTAGCAGAATGGAAGGAAGTGGGGGTTTATTGTATTGCCTACAAATTCTCAGAAGGCAGCCCGTCCTCTGTCCCCTTTTTCTCTGCCTCCTCTTCACGCAAATCATGAGGATCTGGGCCTGTTCCCGAGAAAGCAGTATATCGTTCCCGTCTGGCTCATCACTCATTGAAGGAAAAAAAGGATTCTGCCAGTCCATGGTGAGTAATCGCAGTCCTGATGTCCAGAACTTATTTTTGGTCTTAAGAGGCAACATTATGTACAAAATAAATGTTAAAATGTGTTACAAGCAACGCAAATAAACAAACAAAAAACACCATCGGTTTGGGGCACGTAAGACATCTATCTGCCTTATTCTCGGGCTCCATTTCCACCAGTCTAATGTCCATTGCTCGTGTTTCTTGGCCCAAGCAAGTCTCTTCTTCTTATTGATGTCCTTTAGTAGTGGTTTCTTTGCAGCAATTTGACCATGAAGGCCTGATTAATGCAGTCTTCTCTGAGCAGTTGATGTTGAGATCTGTTACTTGAACTCTGAAGCATTTAATTGGGCTGAAATCGGAGGTGCAGTTAATGCTAATGAACTTATCCTATGCAGCAGAAGTAACTCAGAGCTCTTCCTTTCCTGTAGTGGTCCTCATGAGAGACAGTTTCTTGATGGTTTTTGCGACTGCACATGAAGAAACTTGAAAAAAGATCTTGAAATGTTCCAGACCTTCATGTCTTAAAGTAATGATGGACTGTCATTTCTCTTTGATTATTTGAGCTTTTCTTGCCATAATATGGACTTGGTCTTTTACCAAATAGGGCTATCTTCTGTATACCACCCTTACCTTGTCACAACACAACTGATTGGCTCAAACACATTAAGAAGGAAAGAAATTCCACAAATGAACTTTTAACTAGGCACACTTGTTAATTGAAATGTATTCCAGGTGACTACCTCATGAAGCTGGTTGAGAGAATGCCAATAGTGTTATTTAATAGTTTTGATGTTTTCACTGTTATTCTACAATGTTGAAAATAGTAAAATAAAGAAAAACCCTGGCATGAGTAGGTGTGTCCAAACTTTTGACTGGAACTGTATCTTAAAAAACCCTCCTTGTGCAAAATGTAATAAAATTATAACTTTTTCCATAGACTATTACTCCACTCTGCAATATTTTGGATTTATCAGACACCAATATTAAGTCAATCGTACTTTGCACTATTTCACATACCCTGGTGGGATCTTTTACATTGTGGGTTGGGCTATGCTTTTTGCAGACATCATTATTTCCATCATCAGGGAATCATTACAGTTTGACAACACAATTTTCAGAACTTAATAGAAATCATTCTGATTGCCTGTAACACACCCCCAATAAAATCGTCTTGGTTTTGGGAAGGCAGATATCCAACCTGACAATCTCCAGATCATCGCTTAAATCCTATCTGACGTTATAAGCAATGTCCGATCTTACAAAGGCACATATCCCCCCCACCGTTCCGATCCTAATAGATCGATTGCCTATCTCAATTTCTGAGTCACAAACAGATGAATCCAACCATGTCTCTGTAAAACACAAGACACACACCTCTGATTTTTGAACCAACAGGCGTATCTCTTCAGTCATCGGTGGTACATGTAGGCTTCAGATGTTTAAGTGCACAACATGTAAACCTTTCTTCCCAAAGGCCTCACTGAATTTCCAATCCACTTGTAACTCGCCTCGCATCACTACCATCCTACCACTGCACCGTCTCCATTGGTGCCTACCCCTCCCAGGTGCTGCTCTGTTGTCCTCACCACTGTGTCCCGCGTCTCTCGCCTCTGCTGCGGACCATGGTGAACTCGCCATCCTAGGTAAGTCCTCTGGTCCCACTCCACATTCAATGCTCACACAAATTTTATAAGAGAATCCCCGAAATTGAAAAAATACAGGCATTTATAAATAAAATCCAGTCCTACTTTATCAAATGCCTTTTCAAAATCCGCTATAAATACCAGGCCTGGCTTCTTGGATGTTTCATGATGTTCTATTATTTCTAGTAGTTGTCGTATATTATCTCCAATGTATCAGTCATGTAAAAAACCTGTCTGATCAGGATGAACAATACCTGGTAAAACCATTTTAATTCTGAGTGCTCTGCATTTCGCTAGTATTTTTTCATCACAACATTGAAGTGTAAGGGGCCTCCAGTTATAAAGATCCAGTCTATCTAAATATTGGCCATCTGGGTCTTATTTTAAAAATGGAGAAATCAGACCTTCCTGCTGAGTAACTGTCAAACTACCATTTCTATGGGAGTAGTTATAACAATCTTACAATGGAGCTTTTAGTATATCAAAAAAGACTTGATATACTTCTACCGGTATGCCACCAAGCCCTGGGGTTTTCCAGACTGAAAGGATTTAATAGCCTCAAAAAGTTATTCCTCTGTAATTTGGCCTTTTCACTGATCTTTCTGTATATTTGTTAATTTTCCATTTTTTGTATTATTTGGAAAGAATTCCTTACCGTAATCTTCATTCAGTGGGAGAGGATGAAACGGAAAAGAGAACATCTGCCTAAAATAATTAGCTTCCTCTTTTAAAATATTATTTGGAGAATCATAGATGTCTCCATCTTCAGTAATGAGTTTCTGCTAATTATTTTTGTTAGCTTTCCTGTTTTTGAGATTCAAGAAGAAGTTTGCATTTTTTCCCCATATTCTATCCAGTTTGACTTATTATGGTAATAGATAACATTTAGATCGTTCCAAATATCCACTATTTCTAATAGTGGACCATTATATTCCTTTTCTTTTAACCACTTAAGACCAATCTTATGTTTTTATAATCTGGTAAACCGTTACAATTATAACTGGCTATAATTATTTCACCCCTTACCATAACTAGATACTATTCTCAGTCTAAATTGACCATAATTAGTGCTTGTAAAGTTACTGCCATCAAATCAAAAATGTAATGAAATGTTTTTATATAGCCCTTCTTACATCAGCTGATATATCAAAGTGCTGTACAGAAACCCAGCCTAAATGACCAAACAGCAAGCAATGCAGGTATCGAAGCACGGTGGCTTGGAAAAACTCCCTAGAAAGGCCAAAACCTAGGAATAAACCTAGATTGGAACCAGGTTATGAGGGGTGGCCAGTCCTCTTCTGGCTGTGCCGGGTGGAGATTATAACAGAACATGGCCAAGATGTTCAAATGTTCATAAATGACCAGCATGGTCAAATAATAGTAATCCCAGTGAACAGGTCAGGGTTCCATAACCGCAAGAAGAACAGTTGAAACTGGAGCAGCAGCACAGCCAGGTGGACTGGGGACAACAAAGAGTCATCATGCCAGGTAGTCCTGAGGCATGGTCTTAGGGCTCAGGTCCTCCGAGAGAAAGAATGAACGAAAGAAAGAAAGAAAGAGAGAATTAGAGAGAGCATACTTAAATTCACACAGGACACCGGATCAGACAGGAGAAGTACTCCAGATATAACAGACTGACCCTAGCCCCCTGAAACATAAACTACTGGAGCATAAATCCTGGAGGCTGAGACAGGAGGGTTCAAGAGACACTGTGGCCCCATCCGATGATACCCCCGGACAGGGCCAAACAGGCAGGATATAACCCCACTCACTTTGCCAAAGCACATCCCCCATACCACTAGAGGGATATCTTCAACCACCAACTTTCCATCCTGAGACAAGGCTGAGTATAGCCCACAAAGATCTCTGCCACGGCAT
This sequence comes from Oncorhynchus gorbuscha, assembly GCF_021184085.1. NCBI lineage: Eukaryota > Metazoa > Chordata > Actinopteri > Salmoniformes > Salmonidae > Oncorhynchus > Oncorhynchus gorbuscha. Next base: position 69,251,367 of record NC_060188.1, read on the forward strand.
AACCCAAGGGGGGGGGGGAACCCAGACAGGAAGACCACGTCAGTAACTCAACCCACTCAAGTGACGCACCCCTCCTAGGGACGGCATGGAAGAGCACCAGTAAGCCAGTGACTCTGACCCTGTAATAGGGTTAGAGGCAGAGAATCCCAGTGAAGAGAGGTATTATGACGGTCAAAATTAGAGCTTTCAAATGTCTGATATTTAGAATTCAAGACATAGGCTCTAGCAATATTTGTTTTACTCCCTTGCCTGTTTGCCTGTGAGCCCATGTCACAGATGTTAGAAAATTGAGACAAGATATTATGTGTGTAATAAATCTGATTAGGTTGATGTGTATGATATTGGATGTGATTTAGTGAGAGTGTACAATGTCTGTATAGGAGTAAGACTATGTTTGCTGTCCAAATATGTAATAACTCTGCCAATTTGCATGAGTGTCTGTGTGTATCATGTAGTGAGTATAGCCTTAATTTTCATGATGATAATTGTAATCCATATCGTATCACTGTCAGAGTTGCATCATAATTACCTTTAACATCATTGAAAAACACATCCCAGCATTTCCATAGTGTGGGAGCAAGCTGAACATATAGGGACAAACATAATACTGTAGAGCAAAGGTGTACATTAGACCACAAGAGGAAGATACACAGAGTGCATTTGCAATTCTGGTAAAAACAGGAAACCAAGAAATAACAGGTGAATGCACCAATTTGTAAGTCGCTCTGGATAAGAGCGTCTGCTAAATGACTTAAATGTAATGTAATGTAAATGACGTAATGGCCAAAGCCATATAATGCATTATGTTTAGGGTAAAATGCATTGTCCATTGTATAGGACAGGAAACCAAAGTAAGGCCATGAGAGCATAGGACAACTGGACATACCAAGGTCAGAGGGACATACAAAGGAGGGGGTCAGCCAAATGACCAACGGATAGACTATAGACATAGGACATATATTTTTAGGACAGGAAGAGAAGAGACACATAGTCTACTAGTCCTAATAAGGACAGACATACCAAAGAACACACCAAGCTAAACATAAGGGGCCCATAGGATAAGATGGGCATGTATTATTTTTGGGACATGAAGAGGTCCTGTCACCATTATAACTTAATATGGGCGTTATTGGGCGTGAACAAGCAGGAAGCACAGATTGAAAGATAATGGTGGCAGATGGACTGAGGGAAGTAACTTCATTTACATGTGTGATGGACTCATATGTTGTATGTGTATAAATACAGAGGCAGTGCTCTGGAAAAGGGTGTGTTCCGCGGACCATCTAGGCTTCTGATATGTTTGTATTAAAAGCCTATATTGAATTCACAAGTTCTTGTAAGCGTTATATTTTGTAACGATCCTCCACGACAATAGCAATTGATGTTTCACATGATCATGAAAGAGACCTTGCATTACTATAGAGACTGCTTCACTACAATACAAATGTATTCCGTACAATATGTTATTATTCCCCAATGCCCCTATTCTGATATCTTCCCCTTGCTTGTTGTAAACATATATCAACCTGTAGACAAATACATAAAAAATATAGACAAAGAAGAAACATATTAAATTATAAAACAGTAGTTTTCGAGAATAGAGAGAGAGGTGAGCGAGGAAGAGAAGAGGAAAGAGAGTGCGAGAAGAGAGCGAGATCAGGTGTGTATGTGTAAGCGAGCATGTAATTTATTTATTTTTTTTTATTTCACCTTTATTTAACCAGGTAGGCCAGTTGAAAACAAGTTCTCATTTACAACTGAGACCTGGCCAAGATAAAGCAAAGCAGTGTAACACAAACAACAACACAGAGTTACACATGGGATAAACAAACATACAGTCAATAGCACAATATAAAAATCTATATACAGTGTGTGCAAATGTAGTAAGATTAGGGAGGTAAGGCAATAAATAGGCCATAGTGGCAAAATAATTACAATTGAGCAATTAAACCCTGGAGTGATAGATGTGCAGAAGATGAATGTGCAAGTAGAGATCCTGGGGTGCAAACAATAACAATTTGAGGATGAGGTAGTTGGGTGGGCTATTTACAGATGGGCTATGTACAGGGCAATGATCAGTAAGCTGCTCTGACAGCTGATGCTTAAAGTTAGTGAGGGAGATATAAGACTCCAGACTAGTTTGCTTTGGGGGTGACCAGTGAAATATACCTGTTGGGGCGCGTGCTAAGGTTGGGTGCTGCTATGGTGACCAGTGAGCTGAGATAAGTCGGTGCTTTACCTAGCAAAGACTTATAGATGACCTGGAGCCAGTGGGTTTGACGACGAATATGAAGCCTGCCAACGAGAGCATACAGGAGCATACAGAGAGCATACAGGGAGCATACAGGTCACAGTGGTGGGTAGTATATGAGGCTTTGGTGACAAAACGGATGGCACTGTGATAGACTGCATCCAATTTGCTGAGTAGAGTGTTGGAGATTATTTTGTAAATGACATTGCCAAAGTCAAGGATTGGTAGGATAGTCAGTTTTACGAGGTTATGTTTGGCAGCATAAGTGAAGGATGCTTTGTTGAGAAATAGGAAGCCGATTCTAGATTTCATTTTGGAATGGAGATGCTTAATGTGAGTCTGGAGAGTTTACGGTCTAACCAGACACCTAGGTATTTGTAGCTGTCCACATATTCTAAGTCAGAACCGTCCAGAGTAGTGATGCTGGATGGACGGGTGTGTGCGGCCAGCGATCGGTTGAAGAGCATGCATTTAGTTTTACTTGCATTTAAGAGCAGTTTGAGACCACGGAAAAACACTTTTGGTATTCGTATTTAATTAATACCAGTTTCATTTGAATTATTTCTTGGAGGGTTCGGGTCCCCGTTTTTGGCCTTGTGGGAGATCTGTCGACCTGCCCTTGAGCAGGGCATTGACCCTGGATGCTTCTGTGTGTTGCTCTGAATGGGAGTCTGTTGGATGACTGGTATGGTATAGTTGTTGAGCAGCTTCACTGCAAGTATATTGTATGTTTTGGATATTCAATAAAAACATTTTATTAATTTTTGAAAAAGGAAAGAGTATGAAAATCTAAAGACTTAAGTGTGTCTGCTTCTGTACTTCTAATGCAGGCCTCCCCTACCACTCCGGGTTCTGGGTCAAAGGTCACTACTGCTGTTCTGGCAAAGACAAGTCTCAAAATACTGAGTATAAGTATTGATGATCTTTTTAAGTGGGCAGTTAAAGGTTGGGTTGGTAAAACGTAAAGTTCAGCTCGTATGCTTGACATTCTTTGACAGTTTCACAGTTCTTTATTCAGTGCTCTTTTCCTGAAACCATCTGCGGAGGCCCACTGTGTGGAGGATCTATGAGTTCCCCTCGGACCACCCTAACTAACAACAAATGTTCCCACAACTTTAGAGAACATCCCATTAAGAATCTAATTAGGTCATTAACTAACATTTCCATAGGAATGCTCCCGTGATGTGCCAGGAATGTTTCCATGAGACCATTCCTTTAAAGTCAAATAGAACTTACACAGAACCTGGTTACCATATTATCATAATTTACCATATTAATGCTCTACACATGTTTCATGGGAACATTGTAAAAACATGAGTGTGTCCAGTTTTATGTGGGTTTGGAGAATGTTCTATCAACATCCCACCAAACATACACAGAACATGGTTGCCATGTTCTCAGAATATAAGATATTAATGTTCTAGACACATTTCATGAGAACGTTGCAGGAACATTTCTGTGTATCAGTTGTCAGGATGTCGCCTGATGGTCCCAAAGAAACGTTCTGAACCCAAAAGATGTGTTTCATTATACCTTGTTACTTTTGCCAAGCAAATCTAGGCCCTGATTGGTGAACCACTGATTTGTTCATAGCTCTTTGTCTGTTGGCTAGGGATACTCACGCAGTCATTTGAGCATACATATTTGACAACATTGTGCAAAGTCATTATTATTCAACATCTCCTCACCTGAGCCTGGGATAAGAACTCACAACCTCTTGTTTCACGATACTCCGATCTTCCCGCAACGTCACCAGGTCCGTGTCAGATAGCAGTGAATTTGACTATTCTCATCATTGATTTGGTAATGAGTGAGGAAATGGAGTCCAGGTGTGTCTCAACATGAGGAGCTGGTGCGCATAATGATGGTTGCCAAGACCGGTGGTTAGTAAACCGGGGACATAGAATGCTGGCTGGCGGAGAGCAGGATTAGATGTAACATGTAAGCAATAGGGTGAATGCAATTTGCAGTAAATCTCAGCTCTGTTAAAAGTACATTCAAGAAAAACTATTTTATTGATGATAGTGATTCAGGAGTATCATTAAAACAGGTTAACATGCCCCACCAACATTAGACAACTGTACTGAAAGCATTTACATTTATGAAATACATTAATATTGTAAGGGACTGTTCTCCTTAGTCTAATGCTAAAACGTTTTTTCAGAGGGTTTTTGCTAACATATATAGAATGTTCCCCTAACTAACAGAAATCTGGACATTCAAACATTAGGGGAACATTATGTGTAACATGAGAAGAACATTATCTCTCCCTAGACTATAGCTGGGATAGTAACCATTTATCGTCACTCCCATCCATTTAATCTTTATTTTAATTAACTCTGTTATTCATTAAACAATGTATTATCTGCATTAGACACAATACTTAGATTCTCAGAGGTAAAATTATAGAGCATCCATCTGAATTTTGTAAATTAGTAGATAATTATTCTAACTACATAATCATCAGCTCCCCTGGTTCTACTTTACATGGATGAGAAAAGCGGCTCTACTGCCTTGTTCTATGGAACTCAGTGATTTATTCACTGTCGCAGGCAGGCCTGCGAGCAGAGATATCTGCCTGATCTTTTCATTGTTATGCTTTCTGTCTTCTGGTATGATATTATACTAATGGGTATTAGGAGGGCCTTGATTTACTCCACATGATTGATCCTCGGCTAAATTCACCATAGGCAATCCTAGGATTGACCATAGGCAATGCTCCATAGGCTCCGGTGTGTTTGATTGGTCACAACAGTGTGGTGCCCTGAGCAGGTCAAAGGTAAATTACATGCACCGGAGCTTATGATAGGTCGGGAAAGTGAGGTGCACCCAAGCAGGTGAAAGTACAAGAAGTTGTAGTCCTGACCATGAGAGTGTGATGCCACACAAGAGTATGTATTGCAGCAGGCCTTTGTGTCTGTCTATGCTGTGCTGTGAGAGGAGGGAGGGAGCTGCTACTGCTGCAGAGCTCCAGGGTGCCAATCAGAAATATCCCCTCTGACCCTCTCCCCTGCACCCTCATTAATCCACATATTAATATTTAATGTGATGATTTAAAGTGTATACCATCATTAATGCTCTGTCAATAATTACATCATTAATGTCTGCTGTGTTTGTGTTTACTGGGAGCCAGAGCTCCTCTGTGGCACTGGGGCTGCTGACCTCTCTTAGGGCTCAGAGGGACAGACAAATGGAAGATAGGCCTCTGTCACAGACATCAGGGTCACTGCACAATATCATCTTTAACTCTGTGAACATAATTCTATGGAAACGGATTGTATCCGAAATTCAAATAATAAACAACCATAAAATACCTTGTCTGCTCTATATGTGTGTAACAGGGTTGGTTATGTTTCTACTTGCCACTGCAGAAATATGTATTCATTGTTTATGCATTTCTATTGGTTGGTTCAAGTCAGATGTCAATAAGGTGTTATGTCATTGGCTATGCTTGCAGATAGGGGGAGATAGTGAATGTCAATTCTTCCCAGTCTGATATTGACATGCAAGCGGTAGGTCAAATTCTCAAATAGTGCTTTCTATTTATTTATTTATAAGTTGTACGAGTTCACTATGTACAAGTGCAGGTGACAAAATAGAGACGCATGAATGCTGAGCCAGCCACCAACAGCTATTGGTGTTAAGATAAGTATGGGCTGATGCAATAATAATTAGATACATGTATGATGATTTTTAAGAAAGGACAGCTTTTCGCTGGAACTGTAACACGATGCATGTTTTAAAAGAGGGTTTACACCAATAGTTTTAGAGGCTCATGCTCTATTTTCTAAACACATTCAGTAATGTGGATTTGAGATTATGGATATGAACTAGGATCAAGAGGTCATGGGTTTGAAACCAGTATAAAACAGTTTGTAAAGTAACTAAGTAAAAATACTTGAAGTACTAAGTATTTTTTGGGGGGTGTCTGTACAATACTTTACTATAGACATTTTTGACTACCTTTCTTTACTAAATAAAATATGTACTTTTTAATCCCTGTCACGCCGTCGTATTAATCATTAGACCAAGGCGCAGTGTGAGTAGATTTCCACGTTTTAATGATAGTAAAACAACAACGATATAACGAAATATGTAGCGCACATAGGCACTCATACAAAACAATATCCCCTATTGCAGGTGGGAAAAAGGACACACTAAGTATGGTCTCCAATTAGAGGTAACGATTATCAGCTGCCTCCAATTGGGAACCATACACACACACACACACATAGAAATATAATACCTAGAAACTCCCCTAGTCACGCCCTGACCTATTACACCATAGAGAACCCCGAGGGATCTCTATGGTCAGGGCGTGACACTCCCATACATTTTCCCTGAAACCCAAAAGTACTCGTTACATTTTGAATGCTTAGCATGAAAAGAAAATGGTCCAATTCAGGCACTTATTAAGAGAACACGTAGTCATTCATCCCTACTGCCTGATGGACTCGCTAAACACAAATGCTTTGTTTGTAAATTATGTCTGAGTGTTGCAGTGTGCACCTAGCTATCTGTACATTTTAAAAACAAGAAAATGCTGCCTGGTTTGCTTTATATAAGGAATTTCAAGTTAATTATATAATTTAGTTTTACTTTTGATACTTAAAGCTTGAATCTGTAGTTGCTACATCCATTTTTGGACTAAAAATGAATTATAGACAGTGCCTTCAGAAAGTAATCACACCCCTACAGACTGAATTTAAAATTGATTAAATTGGGATTGTTTGTCACTGGCCTACACACAATAACCATAACCTAAAACACAAGGCCAAATCTACACTGGAGTTTCTTACCATGAAGACAGTGAATGTTCCTGAGTGTCCATGTTACAGTTTTGACTGAAATCTAATTTAAAATCTATAGCAAGACCTGAAAATGTTTGTCTAGCAATGATCAACAGTCAATTTGACAGAGTTTGAAGAATTTTGAAATTAATAATGGGCAAATGTAGCCTAGTGGTTAGAGCGTTGGACTAGTAACTGGAAGGTTGCGAGTTCAAACCCCCGAGCTGACAAGGTACAAATCTGTCGTTCTGCCCCTGAACAGGCAGTTAACCCACAGTTCCCAGGCCGTCATTGAAAATAAGAATATGTTCTTAACTGACTTGCCTGGTTAAATAAAGGTAACATTAAAAATAAATAAAAATGTTGCACAATCCAGGTGTGGAAATCTCTTACAGACTTACCCCGAAAGACTCACAGCAAGTGGCGATTTCAGCATGTAAATCTTGGTGGCAAAAGAAAACAAGTTGAATGCATGCCAGCAAAGCCACTACACAACACAATACTAAACAATACATTAATTGCACTATAAAGGTGACAAACGCTACCCACAAACTGTTAGGGCTTACATAAAGCAGTCCCAACATCTTATCACTGCTACACCTGGCTATCAGCTGAGCCTTGTCTTGCAGCAAAACAATTCATTCAGCCTCATTTACTGCCTTTAAAAAAAACATTGCTGATATGGCTAACTTGCTTAAACAAATGTGGTTTCTAATGACAATTGAGATGTACACAACTATGGCATAAGGGGACGACAAGAGGATAAGAGGCAATCTGTAGTTTCAATTAAGACAATGAGTGAGCTAGGATGGACGTAACGTTAGTCAATATAACTATTTGTTGAACACTTTTGAAATGTACATCGAAGGATTTCAGAACATGAGCCGTTCTTACAGTGCTCTCCCTGTACACCACGTTAGAACAGTAGGATAAATAAAGGAGACATATAAGCAGACAATGAAAGCTTTTACAATATTTTATCATTACATTTCTCTCAAACAGGTTATAGGTTACAGTAGAACAGTCAGAACAGTAGGCGAAATTAAGAGGGGTAAATAGACCAGATTATTAGGGTGAGGCACATGGGCTACTAACATCTTACTACACAACATACATTTAGTATTAGTTTCTTACCTACAGTATACATATCTCCCTGGCATATTACATAATTTCTGAAGCAGCATACAAAACATTTTTGGACTCAAATTGTTGTGCTCGGCTCACTTGAACAGGAAGGTGGTGCAGCGGTCCTCCGGGTTAACAGTTGTTTTGAGCGTGGCATGTCGTGGAAAATTGCAAGATTATGTTTTAATGATTGTATTGCATTATAATGGATGTTTTATTTGACAGAATAGATTGTGTGTGTGTTCCACTGAGGATTGGCCTCTATGAGATAGCACTGACAGAGGAGATTTACGATGTCTTCGAGTGATAAAACCTAAAGAGCATTCCAGATAACATGAGGTAATGGTTCTGTGCTATGAAGTACCAGTATCTAGAACCTCGTTTTAGAGACCAAACTGAGCGATAATTTATAGCAAACGCTATCTGGCTAAGGGATACTCCTTTCTCAAGTAAAAGTCCCTTTGTGAAGAGTTCCTAAGATCTGTGGTTCGTCATGTAGGTTGAGAGGGGTGTAGCTTGGCTATAAAAGTTCTTTGTAATTTCTCACTTTTCAATGGTTCATTGAAGATAGTTAATTGAAAATCAAAAATGCTATTGCAAATGGCTTATTAAAAAATATGGAGTTTAAGTATAACTTTGACTGGTGTGTGAAGTTTGTAACTCTCTCCTCATTTGGTAAAGCAGAAAAATGCCACCACAGGCACAAATCATGCTTCATTGACAGCATGGCCAGTGTTGAATGTTTATAATTTTAAACTCGGAAAAGAGTCCCTTAATCCCAGATTTGGGACCACACAGTCACTGTCACTGATTCCTTCCAAACCACTCTTTGAATTTACAATTTCCAACTTGTTGTGTAATGTTTATGTCCAATGGCCGATGTGCACGATACGTTTTATTTATAATTGAAATCAAATCAAATCAAATTGTATTATTCACATGCACCGAATACAACAGGTACAACCTTACAGTGAAATACTCACTTACATGCCCCTAACCAATAATGCAGTTTTAAAAATATGAATCAGAATAAGAAATATAAGGAACAGGTCATTAAAGAGCAGCAGTAAAATAACAATAACAATAGCGAGACTATATACAGGGGGTACCGGTACAGAATCAATATACAGGGGAACCGGTTAGTCGAGGTAATTGAGGTAATAAGCACATGTAGGTGGACTTATTAAAGTGACTATACATAGATAATAACAAAGAGTAGCAGCGGCGTAAAATGGGGGGGGGCAATGCAAATAGTTTGGGGAGCCATTTGGTTAGATATTCAGGAGTGTTATTGCTTGGGGTAAAAGCTGTTTAGAAGCCTCTTGGACCTAGACTTGGTGCTCTGGTACCGCTTGCCATGCGATAGCAGAAAGAACAGTCTATGACTAGGGTGGCTGGAGTCTTCAACCATGTTTAGGGCCTTCCTCTGACACCGCCTGGTGTAGAGGTCCTGGATGGCAGGCAGCTTAGCCCCAGTGATGTACTGGGCCGTACGCACTACCATCTGTAGTGCCTTGCGGTCGGAGGCCGAGCAGCTGCCATACCAGACAGTGATTCAACCTCTCGATGGTGCAGCTGTAGAACCTTTTGAGGACCTGAGGAACCATACCAAATCTTTTCAGTCTCCTGAGGGGGAATAGGTTTTGTACTTTTGTTTGCTTTGAGTTTAACATATTGACCAGATAAATACTCTAACAGTCTAAAAAGATAGATTGATTGTAACGATGTGCGCTGAGAGTCGGGAAGCAAGTTCAGGGAGTGAGTGTTTTAATAAATAAACGGAACATAATACAAATCAAGACACTCATACAGCACACAGACATGAAACTGAAACAGAAACAATGACGGCAGGTAGTCAAGGAGGTGATGGAGTGCAGGTGAGTCTGATGACGTGCAGGTGTGCGTAACGATGGTAACAGTGTGCGCCATAACAAGCAACCTAATGACCTAGAGGCCGGAGAGGGAGCACACGTGACAATGATTCTTCATCTACCATAGTCCAGAACAACTTTCCTAACTTTCCTATCTTAGATGGCCACCAAGATGGCATAGCAGTCAGACGTCCTTTGTCCTCGTCTTGTCGTGTCCCGTATATATATATATATATACATATATATATTTACAACTTTCTTCGCATACCTTTTTTGTTTCAAATATTTTTTATTAAACACACACAAGAATGGTGTATAGGTATACAAGACAGGCATACAATTGTCACGCCTTGGTCTTAGTGTTTTGTGTTTTCGTTATATATTTGGTCAGGCCAGGGTGTGACATGGGTTTAATGTTGTGTTTCGTATTGGGGGTTTGTAGTATTTGGGATTGCGGCTGAGTAGGGGTGTTGTATAGGCTTGGCTGCCTGAGTCGGTTCTCAATCACAGTCAGGTGATTCTCATTGTCTCTGATTGGGAACCGTATTTAGGTAGCCTGGTTTCGCTTTGTATTTTGTGGGTGATTGTTCCTGTCTCTGTGTAGTTTCACCAGATAGGCTGTAATTAGGTTTCACGTTCCGTTTGTTATTTTGTATAGTTATTTCATGTGTCACTTTTTCTATTAAAGTCATGAGTAACCACTACGCTGCATTTCGGTCCGACTCTCTTTCTACAAACGAAGAACGTTACAACAATTCTTATCTAAACATAAAAGAGCACACAGGAACAACAAGACCCAGAGTTCTGGGTGCAGAACAAATAATACAAAACACGACATACAAAACAAGGACACGTAGAAAGAAAGAGGGAAGATGCCCCCCCCCCCATCCCCTATCCCCCCTCCCCCTCCCAACTGCTCGGGTGGCAGGGCCAGCACATGCTGCCCAAAGGTAGATTAAAATATTACAATTGAGAGTGCATTAATAAGTACAAATTCACAGCGCCGACTCGTCCAAGTAGGAGAGGAAAGGCCAGATTTGATCAAATGTTGATAATTTATTGTTCAGAATATATCTAATTCTTTCTAAGTGTACAGTGTTTGCCAATTCACTGAGCCATAATTTGGTAGAGGGCGCTTCCCTCCTTTTCCAAAACAACAAGATTCGTTTTTTTGCCGAGATGAGACCATAAGAGATTAGTTGTTTTGGGGGGTTGGTGAATCCGTTTAGGGACTCAGATACTCCCAGGATTATCAGAAGCGGGTCTGGATCTATTGAAGTCTCCAAAACTTCAGAGAGGATCCCAAAAATTCCACACCAATATCCATGCAAGCTAGAGCATAGGGCAAAGCAGTGGAGTAGTGTGCCCTGCCCTGCGTAGCCTGACATTTATCACATGTAGGGGATGTGTCAGGAAATATCCTATGCAGCTTAGTTTTGGAATAGTGTAATCTGTGTAATACCTTGAATTGTATGAGACGATGTCTGGAATTAATGGAGCATGTGTGGATATACTCCAAGCTCTCCAGTCTGCCACCGAGATGTCAGTCCCTAGTTCTTCCTCCCATTTTGCCTTGATAGCATCAGTAGAAGGTGTGCTAACAGATGGAAAAGCATCATATAGACGCAATATCAGTTTATCTGAGGTGGGGCATATTTTTATGCATCCTTCAAACATGGAAGGTTTAGCATTCCCAAATGTTGGGAGGTGTTTTCTAACGTAGTCTCTAATTTGTAGGTATCTGAAAAAATTACTTCTGGGAAGATGATAAGTTTCCCTCAGCAACTCAAAGGAAGCAAAGGTCCCTTCTATGTATAAATCCCCTATGGTACTTATCCCCAACTCTCCCCATCGCTCAAAGGTGTTATCAAGGTTAGAAGGGGCAAAGGAGGGATTCCTGGCGACAGGGAGCATGAATGACATTGGTCTAAGCTCAAAGTGGACTTTAATTTGCTTCCAGATTCGGGCTGTGCTATGTATAATAGGATTGTTACAATAAAGTGACATCTCCAGATTGACAGGCGACAAAATCACAGCGCCAATAGAGAAGGGGTGACACTCCTCACGCTCCATACTAAGCCAGCTGGATGCCGGAAGTACGTCATCCAACAGAAACGTAACAATACGGAGGTTAGCGGCCCAGTAATAAAATATAAAATTTGGGAGAGACAATCCTCCTTCCATCTTGGATTTACAGAGGTGTTTTTTTACCTATCCTGTGTGTTTTATAATCCCAGATGAAAGGATTGATAATTGAGTCCAATTGTTTATGAAAGGATTTAGGTATGAATACTGGGATGTTCTGATATAGGTAGAGCAGTTGTGGGAGGAAGACCATTTTAATGGCATGAATTCTTCCGAGCAGAGAAATTGGGAGAGTTCTCCAAAATAGTATGTTTGCTTTGAGTTTTTGTATCAGAGAGGGGAAATTCTCTTTAAATAGTAAGGAGTATTGTTTGGTAACTACAATTCCTAGGTAGGTAAATCTTTCTGAAGATAACTTAAATGGGAGATGTTCTAGCCAGGAGGTATTTTGCGACCGTATGGGCATTAATTCACTATTGTTCCAATTTATTCTGTATCCCGAGAAGGTACCAAACAAATTTATCACATCAAGAATAGCTGGGATACTAGCCTGGGGTTCTGTTACATAGAGGAGGATGTCATCTGCATATAGGGAGATCTTATTTAGAGTATCTTTAGTATTATAGCCGTGTATTGCTGCATGAGATCTAATCGTCTGAGCGAGCGGTTCGATAATTAGGGCGAAGAGCATAGGCGACTGCGCACAACCCTGCCTTAGTTGGTTAGTGAGTATTCTGGCACAGGGGTTCCTATATAAAAGCTGGATCCAATTTATGAACCTATCTCCAATATAACATTTCTGTAGGACCTTGAATAGATAGGGCCACTCAACTTGGTCAAAGGCCTTTTCGGCGTCAAGAGATATGACGGCAAGGTCCACAATGGGTAACGTCTGAGAATACATAATATTGAAGAGGCGCCTGAGATTGAAGAATTAGTTTCTGTTAGGGATAAAGCCGGTCTGATCCGAATGGACCAATTTGCCAATTAAAGTGCTAAGCCTGTTAGCCAGAGTTTTTGCTAAAATCTTTTGGTCTGTATTAAGGAGAGATATTGGTCTGTATGACCCTACCTCTTCTGGATCTTTAGCCTTCTTATGTATAACTGTAATGAACGCTTCGTCCAAAGTAGAAGGGAGAGCTCCATCCTCATTGGCCCGAATCAACATTTTGTGCAGATGGGGAGAGAGCATGTTGCTGAATGTTTTATAGAATTCACCAGGGTATTCATCTGGGCCCGGGGTCTTGCCACTGTTTAGAGATTTAATTGTTTCTCGAATTTCATCAAGAGATATTTCCTTATTCAGGAAGTTAGAATCTTACCGGTTCAGGGCAGGAAGATTACAGTCCTCCAAAAATGTTTGCATAATTCATGGATTAGGATCCGCTTTAGATGTATATAGAGTCTCAAAAAACTGCCGGAATCTGTCATTGATGTCTTTGGGGGAAGAGAGTAATTCCCCAAATGCAGATTTAACCCTGTGAATCATTCGGTCACTCACATTTTTTCGAAGTTGTCTGGCAAATAATTTGTGTGGTTTGTCACCAAACTCAAAATATTTTTGCTTGGCATAGAGAAAAGATTTAGCAATTTTAGCTGAGAGAATCTGATTATATTCAAATTTTCGCCCTAGATGGGTGGCTAGCATTCTCCCTATCCAGTAAGTGAATTTGTCCCTCCAGTTCTTCCAGTTTTCCTCTGTTTTGCCTATTCCTGGCAGCCTGAAAAGAGATGATACAACCTCTCAGATAAGCCTTCAGTGTTTCCCACAATAATGCTGGGGATGTCTCTGTGTTGTCATTGGTATCAAAGAAACATGTAATTTGGTCTTTAAGATATTGACAAAATGCGGGTTCTGTGAGGAGCTGAGGATTCAACCTCCAGACCCTCTCGTTTGGTACAATGTCACCCAATCTCAGGGAGAAGGTGAGTGGACTGTGGTCCGAGATTATAATATCATGATACCTCACATTACAGGTATAGGGGAGTAGTCTAGCATCCAACAAAAAGTAGTCAATTTGAGTGTAAACCTTGTGAACATGAGAGTAAAAGGATTATTCCCTACCCGTAGGGTTAGCGATCCTCCATATATCAAATAAGTTCAAATTTTTTATGTAGGTATTCAAGAATTCGCTTGAATAGGAGGTAGGGGTTCGCCGGGTAGAGAATCTATCCAAATATTGGTCTAGCACACAGTTAAGGTCCCCTCCAATGACCAGGTTAGTATGGGAGATTTCTGGAATCAGGGCAAGGACTAGAGGACAAAGGCAGAATGGCACAAAACATCAACTTGCTAACCAGGTGTCTGCCCCCTCCCAACCATCACCCCCAGTCCCCTGCAAGCAATACATAAATGGTATGGTAGTAAGAATAATGTAAGGATTGTAAAATAAATAACAAAACAAAACAAAAGTGGGGGAATATAAGTATATCCGTCCGAAGGTGTCAGTGATCAAACCTGGAAGTAAAAAATATGCATCGCTGAGCACAGCCGGGATGAAAGTGAATTTAACGTTAAATGAGAGCTCTGACCGCCATCCATTGGTCTGCTCAGCGTCTTACATGCTCGGTAGCCCTGGTTGAGCCCGTTTAATACGTTTTCACCCAATATGGTATAGTATGGATTCGAGTCCATGAGCAGACCCTAACACGCAATAACAAGGCACTCTAACCTGTACGGGGGATTCGTGTATATCCCCGGATAAACTTCTCTGCATCCAAAACCGAGTAGAGCCATGCTTTGCCACATCGGGCGCATAATCCTCATAGACACGGAATGGATGCCCTTTATGTGACAGGTTGCCCCTTATTCGAGCTTCACGCAGGATAAGATCCTTGGTCTTGAAACTGTGACAACAGATGATTACTGGGTGAGGAAGTTGGCCCGGTCCAGGCACTGGGACAAGGGAGTGATGTGCGCGGTCCAACTGGGGATCCTAATCCAAAACATCCGATCCCATTGCATCCTTCAATAGCTTGGCGAAGAAGTCGGTGGGGCGAGAGCCCGCCTCTACCCCCTCTGCCAGACCAACAACGCGAAGGTTATTACGTCTGGATCGGCCCTCCACATCCCCCACTTTCACAGAAAGCCTCTGCACAGTATCCTGCAATGACGTGCATAGCTTCTCTAACTCATCAATCCTACCAGCGTTGAATTCAGAAGCTTTCTCAAGGTCCACAATACTCTGGCCATGCGAAGCGACCGTTCGAATGATGCTCTCGATTTTGGTGTCCAGTTCAGCAATAGTGGCCTTAAGATCCTCAGCTATAGCAACACATAGTTCCCCCAAAGCCCGGGTAAGTTCTGTAAGTGTCACGTTGTTGCATGTGCCTCCCGCCATGTCTGTCTCATTGTTTAGTGGGGGTAGGCCTCCGCTGTGGATTTATTGTCCTTTGGTCGCTTATTACTCGGCATTTTCATATAAAAAGTTACAATCTTGTATTAGAAAGAAACGTTTGTTGTAAAAAGTGCCATAAAGTAGGTTAAATTAGATTATTTCGCAAAAACGTTGCAGGAGCCTCTCACGCACAGCCGTTCACTCCAACAGGCTAGCTCTGCCCCTTCGCATACCTTTTTAGATATATATTTTTTATTTTCCATAAACTCAACTTCAAAACACTCTCCTGCAACCTGCCTCACCAATTTATTTTAAAAAATAAAGTATTATTTACCTCAAATCTGAAATCCTCCATAAAAGCTAACCAGAAGCTAGCCAGAAGCTAACCAGAAGCTAACCAGAAGCTAACCAGAAGCTCACCAGAAGCTAGCCAGAAGCTAGCCAGAAGCTAGTCAGAAGCTAGCCAGAAGCTAGTTAGCTTCTTTACTGGCTAATCGTTAGTATTCAGCTAACCACGGTTTGTGTTCATCAGCTATCCTTTAGCTCAAAAATCTATCGGCAGTTTTGTACTGCGCGGCTCAAACCGGAACATACCAGACCTATTTTCTCTCCATGTCCCTGGATTTCAACCACAAGCTCTGGACATTTACACCTGGATCTCGCAGCTAGCTAGCTGCTATCCGTGTGACTATCGGCTTATGTCGATCCCGGAGCAAACATCAATTATTCCGGAGCTATCCAGCTTAAGAGTTCCATCACCCACTCCTGGGCTACAATCACCTATCCGGACCTGTTTTTACTGCTAACGCGGAGCCCCACCGGGCCTTCACAATTGGACTACCGACGTTATCTGCCCAAGGGAGTTATCCAGCTGGCTCTTCCATCGCGACGTTACCTGAACGCCCATCTAATCGTTAGCTGTCTTATCGGCTGCTATCTGAATAGATCTATCGGACATTTTTTTTTTGAGCCTCTATAACTATATTTATTTTTTTGCGAATTGGATTGATCCCCTCTACTACACGGAACCCCACTAATCCTACTGATGGAAATGCATGAGGTGGCTAAAAACAGACCTCCATCCTATGCTAGCTTGCTACCGATGACCCGGCTAGCCGTGACCCCAACCAACCTCACTACTCACTGGACCCTTTTGATCACTCGACTAAGCATGCCTCTCCTTAATGTCAATATGCCTTGTCCATTGCTGTTCTGGTTAGTGTTTATTGGCTTATTTCACTGTAGATCCTCTAGTCCTGCTCACTATACCTTATCCAACCTATTAGTTCCACCACCCCCACATGCGATGACATCTCCTGATTTCAATGATGTTTCTAGAGACAATATCTCTCTCATCATCACTCAATACCTAGGTTTACCTCCACTGTATTCACATCCTACCATACCTTTGTCTGTACATTATACCTTGAAGCTATTTCATCGCCCCCAGAAATCTCCCTTTACTCTCTGTTCCAGACGTTCTAGATGACCAATTCTCATTGCTTTTAGCCGTACCCTTATCCTACTCCTCCTATTTTCCTCTGGTGATGTAGAGGGGAATCCAGGCCCTGCAGTGCCTAGCTCCACTCCTATTCCCCAGGTGCTCTCTTTTGATGACTTCTGTAACCGTAATAGCCTTGGTTTCATGCATGTTACTATTAGAAGCCTCCTCCCTAAATTTGTTTTATTCACTGCTTTAGCACACTCTGCCAACCCGGATGTTCTAGCTGTGTCTGAATCCTGGCTTAGGAAGACCACCAAAAATTCTGAAATGTTCATCCCTAACTACAACATTTTCAGACAAGATAGTGTTGCAATCTACTGCAAAGATAGCCTGATCGAGTTCTATCCTACTATCCAGGTCTTTACCCAAACAATTTGAACTTCTACTTTTAAAAATTCACCTCTCTAAAAACAAGTCTCTCACCGTTGCCGCCTGCTATAGACCACCCTCTGCCCCCAGCTGTGCTCTGGACACCATATGTGAACTGATTGCCCCCCATCTATCTTCAGAGCTCGTGCTGCTAGGCGACCTAAACTGGAACATGCTTAATTAACACCCCAGCCATCCTACAATCTAAACTTGATGCCCTCAATCTCACACAAATTATCAATGAACCAACCAGGTACCTCCCGAAAGCCGTAAACACGGGCACCCTCATAGATATCATCCTAACCAACTTGCCCTCTAAATACACCTCTGCTGTCTTCAACCAAGATCTCAGCGATCACTGCCTCATTGCTTGCATCCGTAATGGGTCAGCGGTCAAACGACCTCCACTCATCACTGTCAAACTCTCCCTGAAACACTTCAGCGAGCAGGCCTTTCTAGTTAACCTGGCCAGGGTATCCTGGAAGGATATTGATCTCATCCCGTCAGTAGAGGATGCCTGGTTATTTTTTTAAATGCCTTCCTAACCATCTTAAATAAGCATGCCCCATTCAAGAAATGTAGAACCAGGAACAGATATAGCCCTTGGTTCTCCCCAGACCTGACTGCCCTTAACCAACACAAAAACATCCTATGGCGTTCTGCATTAGCATCGAACAGCCCCCGAGATATGCAGCTTTTCAGGGAAGCTAGAAACCAATACACACACACATGCAGTTAGAAAAGCCAAGGCTTTTTCAAGCAGAAATTTGCTTCCTGCAACACTAACTCAAAAAGGTTCTGGGACACTGTAAAGTCCATGGAGATTAAGAACACCTCCTCTCAGCTGCCCACTGCACTGAAGATAGGAAACACTGTCACCACTGATAAATCCACTATAATTGAGAATTTCAATAAGCATTTTTCTACGGCTGGCCATGCTTTCCACCTGGCTACCCCTACCCCGGTCAACAGCACTGCACCTCCCACAGCAACTCGCCCAAGCCTTCCCCATTTCTCCTTCTCCCAAATCCAGTCAGCTGATGTTCTGAAAGAGTTGCAAAATTTGGACCCCTACAAATCAGTTGGGCTAGACAATCTGGACCCTTTCTTTCTAAAATGATCTGCCAAAATTGTTGCCACCCCTATTACTAGCCTGTTCAACCTCTCTTTCGTGTCATCTGAGATTCCCAAAGATTGGAAAGCAGCTGCGGTCATCCCCCTCTTCAAAGGGGGGGACACTCTTGACCCAAACTGCTACAGACCTATATCTATCCTACACTGCCTTTCTAAGGTATTTGAAAACCAAGTCAACAAACAGATTACCGACCATTTCCAATCTCACCATACCCTCTCTGCTATGCAATCTGGTTTCAGAGCTGGTCATGGGTGCACCTCAGCCACGCTCAAGGTCCTAAACGATATCTTAACCGCCATCGATAAGAAACATTACTGTGCAGCGGGATTCATTGATCTGGCCAAGGCTTTTGACTCTGTCAATCACCACATCCTCATCAGCAGACTCGACAGCCTTGGTTTCTCAAATGATTGCCTCGCCTGGTTCACCAACTACTTCTCTGATAGAGTTCAGTGTGTCAAATCGGAGGGTCTGTTGTCCGGACCTCTGGCAGTCTCTATGGGGGTGCCACAGGGTTCAATTCTTGGATGGACTCTCTTCTCTGTACACATCAATGATGCCGCTCTTGCTGCTGGTGAGTCTCTGATCCACCTCTATGCAGACGACACCATTCTGTATACTTCTGGCCCTTCTTTGGACACTGTGTTAACTAACCTCGAGGCAAGCTTCAATGCCATACAACTCTCCTTCCGTGGCCTCCAATTGCTCTTAAATACAAGTAAAACTAAATGCATGCTCTTCAACCGATCACTGCTTGCACCTGCCTGCCTGTCCAACATCAATACTCTGGACGGCTCTGACATAGAATACGTAGACAACTACAAATACCTAGGGGTCTGGTTAGACTGTAAACTCTCCTTCCAGACCCACATCAAACATCTCCAATCCAAAGTTAAATGTAGAATTGGCTTCCTATTTTGCAAAACAAAGCATCCTTCACTCATGCTGCCAAACATACCCTTGTAAAACTGACCATCCTACCAAACCTCGACTTCGGCGATGTCATTTACAAAATAGCCTCCAATACCCTACTCAAAAAAATGGATGCAGTCTATCACAGTGCCATCCGTTTTGTCACCAAAGCCCCATATACTACCCACCATTGCAACCTGTACGCTCTCGTTGGCTGGCCCTCGCTTCATACTCGTCGCCAAACCCATTGGCTCCAGGTCATCTACAAGACCCTGCTAGGTAAAGTCCCCCCTTATCTCAGCTCGCTGGTCACCATAGTATCACCCACCTGTAGCATGCGCTCCAGCAGGTATATCTCTCTGGTCACCCCCAAAACCAATTCTTTCTTTGGCCGCCTCTCCTTCCAGTTCTCTGCTGCCAATGACTGGAACGAACTACAAAGATCTCTGAAACTGGAAACACTTATCTCCCTCACTAGCTAGCAACAGCTGTCATAGCAGCTCACACAGCACCTGTACATAGCCCATCTCTAATTTAGCCCAAACAACTACCTCTTTCCCTACTGTATTTATTTTATTTTATTTATTTATTTATTTTGCTCCTTTGCACAACATTATTTTTATTTCTACTTTGCACATTCTTCCACTGCAAATCTACCATTCCAGTGTTTTACTTGCTATATTGTATTTACTTTGCCACCATGGCCTTTTTTTGCCTTTACCACCCTTATCTCACCTCATTTGCTCACATCATATATAGACTTGTTTCTACTGTATTATTGACTGTATGTTTGTTTTACTCCATGTGTAACTCTGTTGTTGTATGTGTCGAACTGCTTTGCTTTATCTTGGCCAGGTCGCAAATGTAAATGAGAACTTGCTCTCAACTTGCCTACCTGGTTATATAAAGGTGACATAAAAAAATGTAAAAATACAAATGTATTATATTTAAATGGTTATAAAGTACTGTTTGAATTTATATATTGAAAGGTTTCTGGTGTGCTCAGATAAATTATTCAATTTCTTTATTGCTCTAAATCGAAATGTTATTTAGCCTATTTCTCTTTTTTCTGGATAACACATAGATGGTGGACAATCTATTCCTAGTATTTACTTAATGTCTATCTCGTACCAACTGAATACTGTTGTGAAAAGAGTTTGGCCATTTTAAATTGTGTATATTATAAAATAAAATAAGCATGTTTTTTTTAATTATCTTGTTAATTGATGACCAACCAAGAGCATTGCGCATGATTACAACAGAAGAACCATATCTCCACCTTAAAGCAATCCTTGCTGCTTTGTTCTGTGCAATCTGCAGTCTCCTAATTTCACTAGCTGATGCTTTTCCCCAGACCACAGAACAGTAGTTCACCTCATGGCCAATTAATGCTAGGGGTTATTTGCTTAAGACACTTTCCTGGTAAATATTTAGTTATCCTTCTGATCATGCATGCAGTTTTAATATTTATTTACATAGATTAGTTATTTGAGACGACCATGATAAGCAGTTGTCTAGCTGCACTCCTAGTCGTTTGGTTGCTGCCACTTCCTCAAGTTGTACTCCCCCTATACTTAATTGTATCCCATGATGTGTTGGACTTTTCCTGGTGGAACAGACCAACATAACATTTGGTTTTATTGGTGTTTAAAACAAGTTTGTTCCTGCAAACCCACTCCTTGATATTTTCCAAATCTACTTGTAGAGCTTGCTGTACCTGTTGAACGATTGTCTTGCTGTAGAAAATGTAGTATCATCTTCAAATAGCGTAACTTGAGTTTCAGAAAAGGCACAAGGAAGGTCGTTGGTATATATTAAGTACAGAAGTGGCCCAAGGCAGCTGCCCTGCGGTATTCCACAGTTTAAAGCATGAGGGGAAGAAAATGAACCATAGATATAGGTGGACTGTTTCTGTCAGTTAGACATGACTGTACCCAATTCAATGCCACCTCCTTAAAACCATGCCATTATCCATAGCGTTCAGCCACTGGTCAGTTATGTCAACCAATGCCGTTGTAGTGTAATGGTTTTTGCAATAAGCATGCTGATTGGCTCTAATCAGATCATTCTTTTCCATGTACTCCCATATTGTCTACTCACAATACCCTCTGATATCTTCCTGAGTGAAGGGAGTAGACTAATTGGTCGACTATTGGCAGGAGTAATGGGTTCTTTGCTGTCTTTCGGAATAGGACACAGTTTAGCATGCTTCCGTACATTTGCAAACATCCCCTTTTCCAGTGACCAATTAAATATGTATTTCAGTGGAGCTGCAATCTGGGGAGCAGCATATCGAAGTAAAAAATTGTCCATAAGATCATAACCTGTAGATTTACCATCGGGTAATGACTTCAATAGGTTTAACACCTCCTCTACTTACACCATTTGTAGACTAAAAGAGCAGGTTTTTGTGAAATAACGTTTCTTTGTTACAATTTCATTTAACTGCATAATTATGTAGTGTTCTATAATTGTGTTGATCAATTTATAGTTTAGATTTGTGTGCATCTTATTACAGTCCATTGCATGTTTTGAGGGAGCTTTAAGATATATATATCTCAAACACAAGGTTAACTGTTACTTTAACTGTTACATTATACTGTCCAAACAATACATATCATTTACAAATACATTTCTGACGTAGGTAGATTTTTTTACACAATGGTATCATCTTATTTAGTGACAGATTACAATTATTTTCCCTAAACTATTTAAGCTTAGCAACAGGTATCAAATTATATATGCACAACTTTATTATTTTGTTCTCAAGTTTGTAAAAAGAAAACATAAAATGATACATGACTGATTTCCAAATAAGTCCAACATAATCTTTCTGTTATTTCTTAGAAAACAATCACTCAAGGTACAAGTGACTGAAAAGCAAATACAGTACATACACAGATCTCTGTATCTTTGCAGTACATCATGATACAATCACCACTGGCTTTACTGAGTTTCCGAAGCCGAAGGCAAAATAATATTTGAAGATGTGTTTGAATGTTGGGTCTCTCAGGCCGTATATGAGGGGACTCAGACACCTGGGGAAGATTATGAGGCCTACAAACAGAACATACTGAATATGCATCACTACCACAGGGTCCATGTGCCAGTAAATCATGGTATTAATAGTGTTAAAGAGGGTGGAGGAGAGACACAGGCCCAGCTGAATCAGGTGTAGGAGCACTGTTTTGTTGGCCTTACTGGCTGAAGTCTTGTCAGAGGAAACAGACCTAGCTGTGACCAGGATGGCGATGTACGTGTAGATAATGATGACACCTACTGTCACAAAATTCAACGTGGTGAAAGCTATGTTTAACTCTATATACATCTGTTGTGTGTATAGATTGTACCTGCTACAGAAAATCTGCATAGTAAAAGGTGTAGACTCAGTTGTAACAAACACAAAGACTTCAATGACCGAGTTTAAGGAGCCCAAGACCCACATCACAGCGATGGCCACATGTGTCCTCCTGCAGGTGGCAATCTGAGTGTGTCTCAGTGGGAAGCAGATGGCCACATACCTCTCCAGTGACATCACAGCCAGGTTGAAAGGGGAGATTATTGCAATGATTCCCGCAGAACAAGACATAACCATACAAACATAGCTAATCATCTTCAGTCTGGTCACAGCAAGCATATACATCACCATACTCATAGTAAGGTGGAGTGAATCCGCGAAAAGCAAATGGCCAAATAGAATATAGCGAGTGGTTTCCTGAAAGACAGGCTTACTCATCAAGGTGAACAGCATAACACCATTTACATAGAGGAAGAGAAGACATGGTGTCATGTACAGGACAGCCTTCACAGGTACCCCATACAGCCTCTGAAAGGTAGCTCCTGTTGTATTATACATGGTCTCAGAGTGATGTCATATCTGTAAAGAAATAACACAGGTTAAGTGTAATATAAGTACATAAATGCATGAATTTGCAAACATCTAAATTTGCAAACATAAATGTAGCCATACTCTTGATAGGAAACAAAACAGATCAAATTTAAAGATACACTCAAGATGTAATCAACGCACAGCATATTGTAAATGTATTCTTTTAGGATAAGTCTATATTGAGAGAAGAAATCCTAACAATGAGTCAGAGGGTCCCTGTGTTGGTGTTTCTCTGTGTTGGTGTTTCTCTGTGTTGGTGTTTCTCTGTGTTTCTCTGAGTTTCTTGGAGTGAGTGGAGTGAATGGTGGATTTGCCTGTCCTCGTCTTCATATAAAGACACAAACACAACATAACACCATCACGTGTCCATCTAGTTACCAATCACAAGACTACAAGGTGATCTGTTCTCTTGGCAACTGCACGGAGGGTTACAGCACATTGTTCATTGTCAATATTGGATGTGCCCATAAATGTTGTGTGCTTTCCTCCTCCTTTTTTTTATCATTCCCTCATGCCGCAACAATTGGAAGAGCCTCCTAATTCATGTATCATTATCATGTACTTTTCATTTCGCCCAGCTTGACAAACTGGTAGCCTCCAAGTGAGATACCACTACAGCTCACATCCCTCTCTCTTTGAATGACCATAGTCTGTTCTAAGTGTTACCACTTACAGTATATGTTTCTCAAACTAGACACTCTAATGTACTTGTCCTCTTGCTCAGTTGTGCACCGGGGCCTCCCACTACTCCTTCTATTCTGGTTAGGAACCAGTTTGCGCTGTTCTGTGAAGGGAGTAGTATACAGAGTTGTAGGGGATCTTCAGTTTCTTGGCAATTTCTCGCATGGAATAGCCGTAATTTCTCAAAACAAGAATAGACTGACGAGTTTCAGAAGAAAGTACTTTGTTCCTGGCCATTTTGAGCCTGTAATCGAGCCCAAAATGCTGATGCTCCAGATACTCAACTAGTCTAAAGAAGGCCAGTTTTATTGTTTCTTTAATCAGCATAACAGTTTTCAGCTGTGCTAACATAATTGCAAAAGTGTTTTCTAATGATCTATTAGCCTTTTAAAATGATAAACTTGGATTAGCTATAACAACGTGCCATTGGAACACAGTAGTGATGGTTGCTGATAATGGGCCTCTGTATGCCTATGTAGATATTCCATTAAAAATCAGCTGTTTCCAGCTACAATAGTCATTTACAACATTAACAATGTCTACACTATATTTCTGATCAATTTGATGTTATTTTAATGGACTAAAAAATGATTTTCTTTCAAAAACAAGGACATTTAAACTTTTGACCATTAGTGTACATACAGAATTATACAAATTGCTTTGAGAACCGGTTGTGCCTACTTACAACTCCTGCTGTAACACCCCTACCGCTCTGTGTAATGTCAACAACATGGCTTTAGGATTGTTTACAATTCTTTCCATTTGGTTGACAGTAAATTACATTTAAGGTCAGGTGGAAGACAGGATATGCTAGACAACTGTACCTTTCCCAGTGGGTTAAATTATAGCCTTTGGCCTTTGACCACTGATCCATGACAAGCAAGCATGTCGAAAGATGACAAGAAACCCTTGTTCCTCCACAGAAATACAGGCGTGATGATACAACAACAGTACCACACTTCATTACACTTCCATTTACCAACCCAGGCCATTGATTATTAATGCAAGACTATTTGATTTCAGAAAACAAATGCTTTACCATTTTCTTTAACCTTTGACTCTTGTTTTCTCACATAAAGGCAATTAAGATATGTCATTACTGAAGTCATTACAGAAAGTTCATCAATAATTCACAACAGAAAATAAGATTGCAGCACATCCCAGGGACCACATTACTCCTAAGGGAAAGACAGAGCCCACAAACAACAGAAAGCAGACAAACAAGTCAGGGACATTGCACTACCCAAATTAACTCATGCTGATATCACTAACATTGACTGAACTTTAGCCTAAAGTCTACACTTTGTGTACTGGACAGATATACAGTGCATTCAGAAAGTATTCAGACCCCTTGGCCTTTTTACCACATTTTGTTACGTTACACCCTTATTCTAAAACAGATTAAATTACTTTTTTCCCTCATCAATCTACATACAACCCATAATGACAAAGCGAAAACAGTTTTATATATATTTTTTCTCCAAATGTATTAAAAATAATAAACAGAAATACCTTATTTACATAAGTATTCAGACACTTTGCTCTGAGACTAGAAATTGAGCTCAGGCCCATCTTGTTTCCATTGATCACCCTTGAGATGTTTCTACAACTTGATTGGAGTCCACCTTTGCTAAATTCAATTGATTGGAAGGCACAGACCTGTCTATATAAGGTCCCACAGTTGGGAAAAAAACAAGCTATGAGGTCGAAGGAATTGTTCATAGAGCTCCGAGACAGGATTGTGTTTGTCACGCCCTGGTCGAAGTATTTTGTGTTTTTCTTCATGTATTTGGTCAGGCCAGGGTGTGACATGGGTTTTTGTATGTGGTGTGTAGCTTAGTGGGGTTGTAGCTTAGTGGGGTGTTCTAGGAAAGTCTATGGCTGTCTGAAGTGGTTCTCAATCAGAGGCAGGTGTTTATCGTTGTCTCTGATTGGGAACCATATTTAGGCAGCCATATTCTTTGGTTGTATTGTGGGTGATTGTCCTGAGTGTCTTGATGTCCTTGTTCGATGTTAGTTGACACATGTATAGGCTGTTTTCGGTTTTCGTTTCGTTTATTGTTTTGTAGTGTTCGTGTTTAGTCGTGTTTACGTTTGTTTAAATAAACATGGATCGCAATCGACACGCTGCAGTTTGGTCCGACTCTCCTTCACCATATGAAAACTGTGACAGTGTTGAGGCACAGACCAGGGGAAGGGTACCAAAAAGTCTCTGCAGCATTGAAGGTCCACAAGTACACAGTGGCCCCCATCATTTTTAAATGGAAGAAGTTTGGAACCACCAAGACTCTTCCTAGAGCTGGCCGCCCAGCAAAACTGAGCAATCGGGGAAGAAGGGCCTTGGTCAGAGAGGATGGTAAGAACTCTGACAGAGCTCAAGATTTCTTCTGTGGATATTGGAGAACCTTCCAGAAGGACAACGATCTCTGCAGCAATCCACCAATCAGGCTTTTATGGTAGAGTGGCCAGACGGAAGCCACTTGGAGTTTGCCAAAAGTCACCTAAAGACTCTCAGACCATGAAAAACAAGATTCTTTGGTCTGATGAAACCAAGATTGAACTCTTTGGCCTGAATGCCAAGCGTCACATCTGGAGGAAACCTGGCACCATCCCTGCTGTGAAGCATAGTGGTGGCAGCATCATGCTTTGGGGATGTTTATCAGCGGCAGAGACTGGCATCGAGGGAAAGATAAGCGGAGCAACGTACAGAGAGATCCTTGATGAAAACCTGCTCAGGAGTGCTCAGGGCCTCAGACTGGGGTGAAGGTTCACCATCCAATAGGACAACGACCCAAAGCACACAGCCAAGACAATGCAGGAGTGGCTTCGGGACAAGTCTCTGAATGTCCTTGAGTGGCCCAGCCAGAGCCCAGACCTGAACCTGATTGAACATCTCTGGAGAGAACTGAAAATAGCTGTGCAGCAACGCTCCCCATCCAACCTGACAGAGCTTGAGAGGATCTACAGAGAAGAATGGGATAAACTCTCCAAATACAGTTGTGCCGAGCTTGTAGCATCATACCCAAGAAGACTTGAGGCTGTAATTGCTTCCAAAGGTGCATCAACAAAGTACTGAGTAAAGGCTCTGAACACTTTTGTAAATGTGATATTTCATTTTTGTTTGCTTTGCAATTATGGGGTATTGTGTGTAGATTGATTGGGGGGGGACTATTTAATCAATTTTCGAATAAGGCTGTAAGTTAACAAAATGTGGGAAGAGTCAAGGGGTCTGGATACTTTCCGAATGCACTGTTTACTCGGGCCCCCGAGTGGCGCAGCGGTCAAAGGCACTGCATTTCACTACCGACCCTAGTTCGATTCCAGGCTGTATCACAACCAGTTGTGATTGGGAGTCCCATAGGGCGGCGCACAATTGGCCCAGCGCTGTTAGGGTTTGGCCGGGGTAGGCCATCATTGTAAATAAGAATTTGTTCTTAAATTGACTTGCTTACTAGTTAAATAAAGATTTACAATATATATATATATATATATATATATATATATATATATATAAAGCCTGTATAAAGGAATCAAAGTATCATAGGCCTGAAGAAGCAACTGTAAAGTTTAATAATTGCCACACCATAACAAACATTTACCTTCACAAACATTTCTCAACTTTATTCAGGATAATATCAAAAGTAAGTCAAGCCATTGTTTATAGGGAAAATACGAGCAGAAGAGTGAATGTAAACCAGGGATAAAAATGCACTATGCTGCCCTGTGCCCAATAAAAAAAACACACAACCCACCCAAAGCAAAGAACAAAGTCCCCTATTTTGGACCACCTCTGCCCCCCAGTCATTTTGGTCTGTCACTTACTAACATCACTACTGCTCAATATCTACACAAAACCTGCTGGTTTTACTACTTGTTTGCTATAGAGCTGTGTAGCAAACCAGCAGAGATTTTGTACTAATTTAAGTAGTAATGAGTGATAAATTGGTGAACACTATATTTCCTATTAAAATCATTATATAATTCTCCCTTAATTAATGACTACTGTGTAACTTCTGAGCCTTTGGGTATCTACTACATAAAACCTGCACATAACTACACAATTCCTACATGTTCATTATTGAATTTCTATGTAATGCCTACACATTATTGCTGAACAGTATGCCTACTCAATGCTTATTGAATTACTACTGACATTTGTGCGTTTAGTGTTGTGTTACTACTGAATTGCTCCTGATCCTTAATTTCATACATAAACCATTTTGAATTACTGTTGAAAACTGACACATTTAGTACATTTTGCCTATTCAAAATCACAATTGACATCTTGTTTCTACTACTACTACACTAGTGCACATGTTATTTCCTCAAGATTCTTAATTGCAGTTACATCATCAAACAATACATAATAAGCTTATACTTGTGTTAATCCCTTTGAGTTCATATTTGTATTTATTTTACCTTTATTTAACTAGGCAAGTCAGTTAAGAACAAATTCTTATTTTCAATGGCGGCCTTGGAACAGTGGGTTAACTTAGCCTGTTCAGGGGCAGAACGACAGATTTGTACTTTGTCAGCTCGGGGGTTTGAACTTGAAACTTGAAACCTTCCGGTTACTAGTTACTAGTCCAGTTACTAGTCCTTCCGGTTACTAGTCCAACGCTCTAACCATATCTTAGTTAAGTCAAAGCTGAATGATCTTCAGATCCACTTTTTTGTTGCAGCCATTTTCTCCACCACGTAACCTTTTAGAAAATAAAGACAAACACAAGAGACAGCCAATTATAAGCAATTCTCAATCATCTGCTAACATAGGTCACATAAGACAACACAGAAAAACATTAGATAAACAAAGTTAACCTATTATTTCATTTTTTATAATTTTTTGTGTTTTAACCCCTTTTTCTCCCCATTTTCTTGATATCCGATTGCGATCCAATTACGATCTTGTCTAATCGCTGCAACTCACCAACAGGCTCGAGAGAAAGGCAAAGGTTGCCAAACCACACTTCTTAACACCTGCCCGCTTAATCAGGAAGCCAGCTGCACCAACGTGTCGGAGGAAACAACGCGATGATTAAAGTCACACTGCAGGCGTCCAGCCCACCACAAGGAGTCGCTAGAGCACGATGAGTCAAGTAAAGCACCCAAGTAAAGCCCAAACCCTCCCCTAACCCGGATAACGCTGGGCCAATTGTGCGCCGCCCTATAGGACTCCCGGTCAAGCCCGGTTATGACACCGCCTGGGATCGAACGTAGGTCTGTAATGAAGCCTCAAGCACTGCGATGCAGTGCCTTAGAACGCTGCACCGCTAGGAAGCACCAAACAATGTTAATCTTACCAACAATTGCCTCCATTCTTCTTTTGTCGAGGGCCTCCTTTGCAACCGGTCAAAAGAATGGGTAAGTATACCAATATGAATATATTGTACATTTGCACACAAACGAAGGAGCTTTTCATGGACTTCAGGAAACAGCAGAGAGTGTACATCCCTATCCATAATATAATATAATAATAATAATAATAATATATGCCATTTAGCAGACGCTTTTATCCAAAGCGACTTACAGTCATGTGTGCATACATTCTACGTATGGGTGGTCCCGGGGATCGAACCCACTACCCTGGCGTTACAAGCGCCATGCTCTACCAACTGAGCTACAGAAGGACCACATCAATGGGACCTCAGTGGAGACTACTACAATGCTCTACCTTCCGGCTACCCGGATAAAGCACTAAATAAACTTCAGTTAGTGCTAAATACGGCTGCTAGAATCCTGACTAGAACCAAAAAATTTGATCATATTACTCCAGTGCTAGCCTCCCTACACTGGCTTCCTGTCAAGGCAAGGGCTGATTTCAAGGTTTTATTGCTAACCTACAAAGCATTACATGGGCTTGCTCCTACCTATCTCTCTGATTTGGTACTGCCGTACATACCTACACGTACGCTATGGTCACAAGACGCAGGCCTCCTAATTGTCCCTAGAATTTCTAAGCAAACAGCTGGAGGCAGGGCTTTCTCCTATAGAGCTCCATTTTTATGGAATGGTCTGCCTACCCATGTGAGAGACGCAAACTCGGTCTCAACCTTTAAGTCTTTACTGAAGACTCATCTCTTCAGTGGGTCATATGATTGAGTGTAGTCTGGCCCAGGAGTGTGAAGGTGAACGGAAAGGCTCTGGAGCAACGAACCGCCCTTGCTGTCTCTGCCTGGCCGGTTCCCCTCTTTTCACTGGGTTTCTCTGCCTCTAACCCTATTACAGGGGCTGAGTCACTGGCTTACTAGGGCTCTTTCATACCGTCCCTAGGAGGGGTGCGTCACTTGAGTGGGTTGAGTCACTGATGTGATCTTCCTGTCTGGGTTGGCGCCCCCCCCCTTGGGTTGTGGCGTGGCGGAGATCTTTGTGGGCTATACTCGGGCTTGTCTCAGGATGGTAAGTTGGTGGTTGAAGATATCCTTCTAGTGGTGTGGGGGCTGTGCTTTGGCAAATTGGGTGGGGTTATATCCTTCCTGTTTGGCCCTGTCCGCGGGTGTCATCGGATGGGGCCACAGTGTCTCCTGACCCCTCCTGTCTCAGCCTCCAGTATTTATGCTGCAGTAGTTTATGTGTCGGGGGCTAGGGTCAGTTTGTTATATCTGGAGTACTTCTCCTGTCCTATCCGGTGTGCTGTGTGAATTTATGTATGCTCTCTCTAATTCTCTCTTTCTCCCTTTCTTTCTCTCTCTCGGAGGACCTGAGCCCTAGGACCATGCCTCAGGACTACCTGGCATGATGACTCTTTGCTGTCCCCAGTCCACCTGGCCGTGCTGCTGCTCCAGTTTCAACTGTTCTGCCTGTGATTAATTATTATTTGACCATGCTGGTCATTTATAAACATTTGAACATCTTGGCCATGTTCTCTTATAATCTCCACCCGGCACAGCCAGAAGAGGACTGGCCACCCCACATAGCCTGGTTCCTCTCTAGGTTTCTTCCTAGGTTTTGGCCTTTCTAGGGAGTTTTTCCTAGCCACCGTGCTTCTACACCTGCATTGCTTGCTGTTTGGGGTTTTAGGCTGGGTTTCTGTACAGCACTTTGAGATATCAGCTGATGTACGAAGGGCTATATAAATACATTTGATTTGATTTGATTTACTCAACTCTGCACCTTAGAGGCTGCTGCCCAATATACAGTTGAAGTCGGGAGTTTACATACACCTTTGCCAAATACATTTAAACTCAGTTTTTCACAATTCCTGACATTTAATACTCGTAAAAATTCCCTGTCTTAGGTCAGTTAGGATCTCAACTTTATTTTAAGAACATGAAATGGCAGAATAATCATAGAGAGAATTATTTATTTCAGCTATTATTTCTTTCATCACATTCCCAGTGGGTCAGAAGTTTACATAAGGTCAATTAGTATTTGGTAACATTGCCTTTACATTGTTTAACTTGGGTC
Organism: Oncorhynchus gorbuscha; assembly: GCF_021184085.1. NCBI lineage: Eukaryota > Metazoa > Chordata > Actinopteri > Salmoniformes > Salmonidae > Oncorhynchus > Oncorhynchus gorbuscha. Next base: position 69,282,721 of record NC_060188.1, read on the forward strand.
AGATGTTTCGGGTAGCCTTCCACAAGCATCCCACAATAAGTTGGGTGAATTTTGGCCCATTCCTCCTGACAGAGCTGCTGTAACTGAGTCAGGTTTGTAGGCCTCCTTGCTCACACATGCTTTTTCAGTTTTGCCCACAAATCTTCTATAGGATTGAGGTCAGGGCTTTGTGAAGGCCACTCCAATACCCTGACTTTGTTGTCCTTAAGCCATTTTGCCACAAGTATGCTTGGGGTCATTGTCCGTTTGGAAGACCCATTTGCTTTAACTTCCTGACTGATGTCTTGACATGTTGCTTCAATATATCCACATAATTTTCCGTCCTCATGCTGCCATCTATTTTGTGAAGTGCACTAGTCCCTCCTGCAGCAAAGCACCCCCACAACATGATGCTGCCGCCCCCGTGCTTCACAGTTGGGGGAGGCTTGTTCTTTGGCTTGCAAGCCTCCCCCTTTTTCCTCCAAACATAACGATGGTCATTATGAACAAACAGTTCTATTTTTGTTTCATCAGACCAGAGGACATTTCTCCAACAAGTATGATCTTTGTCCCCATGTGCAGTTACAAACCATAGTCTGGCTTTTTTATGGCGGTTTTGGAGCAGTGACTTCTTCCTTGCAGAGCGCCCTTTCAGATTATGTCAATGTAGGACTCATTTTACTGTGGATATAAATACTTTTGTACCTGTTTCCTAAAGCATAATTAGTGGCGGTGGCGGCTCCGGTGCAGGTCGTAGCCCCCACCCAGACCCCGGATCCGGCCATGGCACCGGGCTGAATGCTGTGCCTGGACTGAGCATCGGCGCAAAGGAGGGCTCCAGCCATGGAGCTGGGTTGGACACCATGCCTGGACTGGGCACCGGCGCAGAGGAAGGCTCCTGCCCTGAAGCGGGACTGGACACCGTGCCTGGACTGGGCATCGGTGCAGAGGAAGGCTCCTGCCCTGGAGCGGGACTGGACACCGTTCCTGGACTGGGCACCGGCGCAGAGGAAGGCTCCGGCCTTGGAGCGGGACTGGACACCGGCGCAGAGGAGGGCTCCTGCCATGGAGCGGAACTGGATGCCGTGCTTAGACTGGACACCGGCGCAGAGGAAGGCTCCTGCCCTGGAGCGGGACTGGACACCTTGCCTGGACTGGGCATCGGCGCAGAGGAAGGCTCCTGCCCTGGAGCGGGACTGGACACCGTGCCTGGACTGGGAATCGGTGCAGAGGAAGGCTCCTGCCCTGGAGCGGGACTGGACGCCTTGCCTGGAAGCTCCGGACCGTTGACCGTTGCTGGAGGTTCTGGACCGTTGAACGTAGCTGGAGATTCCGGACCGTTGACCGTTGCTGGAGGTTCTGGACCGTTGAACGTAGCTTGAGGTTCCGGACCATTGACCGTCGCTGGAGGTTCCGGACCGTTGACCGTCGCTGGAGGTTCCTGACTGGGAACCGTCGCCGGAAGCTCTGGACTGTGAACCGTTGCAGGAAGCTCTGGACTGTGAACCGTTGCAGGAAGCTCTGGACTGTGAATGCGCACTGGAGGCCTAGTGTGTGGAGCCGGTACAGGTGGCACCGGACTGGTGACACGCACTTCAGGGAGAGTGCGGGGAGCTGGCACAGGACGTACCGGACTGGGGAGACTCACTGGCCATATTTGGCCAGCTAATGTTAAATTTTACTTTATGTGTTGGTTATGTAGGCTTATTCTAACCCATAGCTTTCTACTACATATTGTAACAACTCTGGGTTCATAAGCGTGGATATCGACTCCGCTCGAGCATGTTTTTGGGGCACAGTTGACGGCACGCTGGACTTCGGGCTAGAAGGTCAAGGGTTTGAGACCTGTTCCCTGCCTGTTTCATTACAATATAATAACACCATTAAATTATATTTTTTTACATAAAAAAACAAGGTTTATCATATAATTCCACTCATTCCAATAAATGTTATACCTCTTGATCTTCAAGAATAGGACTTGGAAATATGGAAGTATAGATTAGCCAAATTGTTTTACCTGAGCATAACCCCAAAACGAAGGACTTAGCCATTCCTACTCTGTTGTTTATGATTTTGTTGTCATGGAGGACTGATTGGGTGTCACACCCTGACCATAGTTTGCTTTGTATGTTTCTATGTTTTGGTTGGTCAGGGTGTGATCTGAGTGGGCATTCTATGTTGGATGTCTTGTTTGTCTATTTCTATGTCTGGCCTGATATGGTTCTCAATCAGAGGCAGATGTTAGTCATTGTCTCTGATTGGGAACCATATTTAGGTAGCCTGGATTTCACTATGTGTTTGTGGGTGATTGTTCCTGTCTCTGTGTTTTGCACCAGATAGGGCTGTTTTTGGTTTTCCAAGGTTATTGTTTTGTAGTGTTTGTGTTTATCTTTTTGTTATTAAACATGAATCAAAGAAACCACGCTGCATTTTGGTCCGCCTCTACTTCACCTAAAGAAAACCGTTACATTGGGCTCATTGATTCGAGGTGAAAAATAAATGCTACGCCCATGGAATGGCATGCTTTGAGCAATACTGAAAAGTGCTATTTACATGTGAAAGATGAATGTCATATGCTGCATTTGCTATAGGCCTTTTTTTAAAACCGTTTTGTTGGTGACACTTTGATATCTTGATAATATTCAGCTGTTTAAGTAAGCCTGGGTATAGCAAGTATCAGTATGTTTCATCATAGAAAGAGATACATTCTATTATGGTTTTCTTGGTAGCCTATTGGTTTTTTCGTTCCTGTTAATGGAACTATGCGTATTGAAAACTTGTTTATGGTTAGCTGGAATTGCTTAATAGATTACGTGGGTCGAATTTGCAATGGGAATGGGGGCCTGCTTGGTCCTCCTTTTCCTGTAGTCCACAATCATCTCCTGTCTTGATCACGTTGAGGGAGAGGTTGTTGTCCTGGCACCACACGGCCAGGTCTCGTCGTTATCGGTGATCAGGCCTACCACTGTTGTGTCATCAGCAAGCTTAATGATGGTGTTGGAGTCCTGGCTGGCCGTGCAGTCATCAGTGAACACAGAGAACAAGAGGGGAGGTTACCTTAGCATGCGCCCCTGACGGACCCCTGTGTTGAGGATCAGTGTGGAGGATGTGTTGCTACCTACCCTTACCACCTGTGGGCGGCCCTTTAGAAAGTCCAGGATCCAGTTGCAGAGGGAGGTGTTTAGTCCCAAGGTCCTTGGTCCTTTTTTGATGAGCTTTGAGGGCACTATGGTGTTGAACGCTGAGCTCTAGTCAATGAATAGCATTCTAACATAGATGTTCCTTTTGTCCAGGTGGGAAAGGGCAGTGTGGAGTGCAATAGAGATTGCATCATCTGTGGATCTGTTAGGGATGTATGCAAATTGGAGTGGGTCTAGGGTTTCTGGAATAATGGTGTTGATATGAGCCATGACCAGCCTTACAATGCACTTCATGGCTACAGACGTGAGTGCTACGGTTTGGTAGTCATTTAGGCAGGTTACCTTAGTGCTCTTTGGCACAGGGACTATGGTGGTCTGCTTAAAACATTTTGGTATTACCGACTTGGACAGGGAGAGGTTGAAAATGTCAGTGAAGACACTTGCCAGTTGGTCAGCGCATGCCCGCAGTACAGGTCCTAGTAATCTGTTTGGCCCTGCGGCCTTGTGAATATCGACCTGTTTAAAGGTCTTACTCACATCGGCTGCAGATGAATGGTTCCGATTACTAAGAGCTGTTTTCTTGGATCTCTGTGCAGTAGTAGGACCAGCTTTACAGAAAAGCACCCGCAGAAACCAAGCCGTGCCTGTCCCACTTCAACTCCTTGGCAACCTCGTCAATAGCGTCGATGGTGTCTCTTTGCGTTTGCAGGACTGCATCTGTGAGGACATGGCCGCTGGAGGGTTGTGCAGTGGTTGCGCTGGGGCTGGGCGCACTCAGCTCCTGCTCAGCTGCAGCACCACCAACCCTGTGACTAAAAACAATAGAAAATGTAAATTGTTTGTGTAAATAACTGTTTATGCACAACTTGAATCGATTTGGTTTACTCTTTTCAAACGAGAGAATACAAATTACATACCTGGATCATCCGGTGCGTCTTGCATGTCCGTGTCCCCCTCCACCTCAGTCACTACTCCACTCCAGAGGGATTCCCCTATAATGCGGCAAGTCGCTCATCAAGGGGGTTGAGCTCCGGTGTCCCTTTTCCCCCTTTCCCCCACATGTGGCACAAACACTTTGTCTGTGTAAGGCTATGCACCTTTTGGCCTCCACTTTTATGTCAGACCATTTTTTTTCCTGAGAGGGTCCGACCTTCTGAGCCAGTAGCATTCACAGCGTCCACCACATGCTGCCACTCAACGCCTTTTTGGCATTTGTAACGCCCACACTGTGTCCACCAAACAACATATTTTTTCTTGCTCCAACCTCCCCTACAAGAACTTCCATTTAAAAAAATAAATAATTTGCCTTTCTGTCGGGATTTGCTGTCATTGTCGTCATGCAGTCAGTGTTGATGAATATTAATTAGGGGTGTTTCACTAACTATTTATAGGCAACTATGGGCGTTAAAAGGGTGGGACAAGATGCTCGCTCACTCACGACAAATTTCGAGTTGATTGTGATTTATAAAGGGAAACAGGGAACTGTGTTATAAATCAGAATAATTTTGTGCATAAGCACTTTATCCTCCGCATAGTTTATAAGTGAGGCCCCGGGTGTCTGTGACAGCACAGAGCAGCCTCCAGGTGGCGCAGTCGCATGTCGAGAAGACCAGACAGCTCTCTGGAGGCAGAGAAGAACCTAAAGGACAGCCAAAGGATCACGCTACCTGCTGCCATGGGAGAGAAAGTAGACATCCCATAGGCATATCTGCGAATGGATTCACTTTAGATTTTTACATCCATTCTCACACCTTTGAGGCATTTACACTGTTGTCCACATCATGCTTTTTATAATGGGACTCTGTACTGGGCAATATGGATTGATGCTGCCTGTATGGAAGCCTAGTGTGAAACAGACCTCTAATGGTGATCTGGTTATATAGTGGATTTGATTTCCTTGGTATGACAATGATCAAAAGGTTGTTACTCAAATTCCTTGGAATCAAATCGTAGCACATATACTGCTATTGTGAATATTGCTGTCATGAGCTTGTGTGCATTTAAGCAGAAAGTCCAATTTTAGATTACAGCTTCAACGCTGTCTTTTTTACATCCTGTATTAAAATGCATGTACATACTTTTTACAAGGGGGTTGATACGTGCTGAAAATACAAGTATTGGTTATGACTCTAAAGGAGGCAAAAAAGTGCATGTGACATTTTTTATTGCAGTCTGAACTTGTTTGTTTATCTGTATCAGTTATGTTGTCACTTTAAATGTATACTGAACAAAAATATAAAAACAACAATTTCAAAGATTTTACTGAGTTACATTTCATACAAGGAAATCAGACAATTTAAATAAATAAATTAGACCCTGATCTATGGATTTCACATGACTGGGAATACAGATATGCATCTGTTGGTCACAGAAAACTAATAAAAAAAGGTATGGGAGTGGATCAGAAAACCTGTCAGTATCTGGTGTAACCACCATTTGCCTCATGCAGCGCGACACATCTCCTTTGCATAGAGTTGATCAGGCTGCTGATTGTGGCCCCCACTCCTCTTCAATGACTGTCCGAAGTTGCTGGATATTGGCGGGAACTGGAACAGGCTGTTTTACACCTTTATCCAGTGCGTCCCAAACATGCTCAATGGGTGACATGTCTGGTGAGTATGCAGGCCATGGAAGAACTGGGACATTTTCAGCTTCCAAGAATTGTGTGACAGATCCTTGCGACATGCTGAATGAGGTCATGGTGGCGGATGAATGGCACGAAAATGGGCTTCAGGATCTCGTCACAGTATCTCTGTGCATTCAAATTGCCATTGATAAAATGCAATTGTGTTCATTGTCCGTGGCTTATACCTGCCCACACCATAACCCCACCGCCACCATGGGGCATTCTGTTTACAATGTTGACATCAGCAAACGGCCCGCCCACACGATGCCATACACATTGTTTGCCATTTGCCCGTTACAGTTCAAACCGGGATTTATCCATGAAGAGCACACTTCTCCAGCGTGCTAGTTGCCATCGAAGGTGAGCATTTGCCCACCGAAGCCTGTTACAACCTCAAACTGCGTTCAGGTCAAGACACTGGTGAAGTCTAAGAGCACGCAGGTGAGCTTCCCTGAGACGGTTGACTGCCAAATTCTCTATAACAACATCTCTGGTGGACATTCCTGCAGTTAAAACTTGATATATCTGTCGCATTGTGTTGTGTGACAAAACTGCACATTTTAGAGTGGCCTTTTATTGTCCCCAGCACAAGGTGCACCTGTGTGTAATGATAATGCTGTTTAACCCCCTAGAGTCGATTGACACAACGGTGCGTCAATCTAAGTAACATAGCAAAAAAATCCCCATCAAATCTGTCAGTTCAAGCTAAAGATCTGTTTTTTTTGGATTGGATGCGACTCAATCCCCCGCAGCTGCCGATATCACACTTCCGCATCTGCTAGAGCGGTGTTTGTCAGACAATGAGAATTTGAAAAAGTCTGTAGAGTCCGAACGGTTTGATCTACTCTAGTTTATTTCTTTCTTGAACTGCATTGTTGGTTAAGGGCTTGTAAGTAAGCATTTCACAGTAAGGACTACCCCTGTTGTATATCCGCGCATGTGTCAAATACATTTTTATTTGATCACAAACTCTCACGAACACGAACAAGGGTGTTCCCCGTTTTGCTCTACAACCCCCAAAAGTGTCACGTGAGTTGTCTGAAGGTAACTGGTACTGGTTTTAAAAAATGAATGGAAGGATGAAGGTAGTTTTGTAAATACATTTTTGCACAACATTTGAGAGAAATAAGCTTCTTATATGTATGGAACATTTCTGGGATCTTTCATTTCAGCTCAGGAAACATGGGACCAACACTTACATGTTGCGTTTATATTTTTGTTCAGTGTAAATAAAAAAGGATTTCTGATTGAATGATTTTTGATTATATTTGTTACTAGTACGTAACATGCCAATAGAATAGCATAGGATTTGGTCTGGAGTGAAACTTGGTCTGGTATCAATTTCTTATGCAATTAGGGCATTGAGATAAAATGGGTGAATATTTCCTTTAAGTCAACAAATGATGTCTTAAGTCCATGATTTATTGACTTAAGTCCATGTTAAGTCTTTTCTCAAGTTTGAATCGGGCACCCAATAAAGAGCAGTATGCAAGATGTGTTACCAGTGTCATAGTTACCCGTGTGAATTCTCTATTATGGCCTGCAGATGTCGATGTAGGTTCAAATATGGTCCTAGCTGTGCAGCTCTCGACTATGAATCTACTCATGCATGATGAGGTGTAATCTTGGGAGGAATAAAGCAGAAATCTAGTTGAAGGCTAGGCCCTAGTGAAGGAATGCACAACTTTATGGTGGTTTTATTAACATGTGCTCACCTTAAATAGTGGTCTTTCCCTCACTCAGTCAGAATGTATCTCTTTCAAATGGTGCCTATCTTTCCTATTCATTGAAGCATACAACTTGATGCTCTGGGATGTGAGCTCATCTTGATATTAGAGTGCTGGTGAGGTTTGAAAAGCTCTGACAATTTGAATCGGGGGTAAACTAAATCCATGGTCTTTTCCCTGACTGTAATTGTGTAAGGCTTTAGCCACAATTAAAGTCCTAATTTAACACCTGATGTACATAACAAATGGCACGTCTCAATAGGTGGTCCAGATATGACATGACATAGCATACATGGGGGGGAGGCCAATGACATTACATCAGGCCAACTGGCATACATGGAGGAAGTTTTTAAATTCTCTTTGGTTTAGCCTTCATGGAAAAAGCAGAATTAAATGGTCTAGAACTCCAAAAGTAACCCGGTCCGAACAGAGTACTGTACAGAATATCCTTGTCCCTGGGAAAACATGTAGTCCATTGAAAGACCCTTAGCTATACAGACAGACTACAGACAAACATGCATGCATCCATCCATCCATCCACTGACCCAGGCCTGGGAAACTGGACGCTTGAGTGTAGTTCCCTCAATTTACATCATGACTTATTGTGCTCCATAGTCCCAGACCTGGCCACAACCCAGACAGACACTTGTGTATGAGACAGGACAGGAAAGAGAGAGAGATTCATGTGGGTAAACACAGAGGGGAGGAGGAGACCCACAGAATAAGAGGATAAAGAAGACAGAAAGAGGGGGACTTGTACTTATTTGATCTTCACTATGCCAGCAGCCTTCACCAGCCCCACTCCAATCCCCCCTGGCCCTCACTGAAGAGCACTTGAGGCTTACATAACATTCCTCAGAGAGACAAAGTACTCTGTGAAAGAGAACAATGTGAACACGAAGAGATGTTTGTTGTCCATGCCATAGGACAACAGCACAACACATTTTTAAACAGACTCCTCATATCCTACATCAAACATGTTGTCATCATGGTTATTGTTCAAAGTGAAAGTTCTGTTACACAGCTCCTTTTCCTCCTCTGTTGCCCTCGGCTTCAATTAACTGCTTCATTTAATTAATTATGTATTATAACAGATGTATTGTGGTTCCACATGAGAATTTGTGGAAAAAAATGTGCCCTCTTGTCTGACAATGGAAGTGCTAATGGTTTTACTTCTCTACCTTTCTTTAAATAATTATGCTGCCTCTCTCAAAACAAACCATTAATTTCCTTGCTAAAGATATGCAGATGTATTTTAACGTGGAGCAGAGTGCAAAGCATTCATCTAAGATTAACAGGATAGGACCTTAACTGTGCAGGTTCTGTTGCCATTTGTGAGTGTGTATGTGTACAAGTGTGTGTGTGTGTGTGTATGCTGTATGACCTATTCAGGCTGTCCAGTGTAAAGTCTGTTGGGTGCGTGTGTTTGTGGTAATTAGGGGAAACACTTGTGAAATGGGAAGATCAGTAGGAGAGGACTGCAGTAACTGACAATATCCAATCTGGTTCCAGATTATTCACAGGCCATAGATGTCTATGTCTCTATAATGATATAGAGGGGTACTGGCAAATAGAAATATGACACCCTACTGATTTTCAGTCACACATAAACAAGTTCTATAGACTTATAAATGGAGTTTATGTGGTAGATCATCTGAGATTGACAGTTACTGGCAAGGCCAGCTTCTCTTTGGATATTGTCAGTTGGCGAAGAACTAAACACACTGCACTGTAAACACACAATAATGAAATACATTCTATTTGAGATATAGTGTACATGACTGCATTATGAAATCCTAATATCACATCATCACTGTGTGAATAAAGATATTGCATCATTGGGAAAAGTTATGTAGGAAAAAGTGAAGACACCTGAGGGATGATAGAGTAAAAAAGGAGTTTGAGACAGCTAAGAGACTATTTATGCTTGATCCGAAAATGTGGTCGGAGGCGCCATAAGATGGTGTGACGCAATTGCGAAGTCTCCGGAGGCACACAGAGGCCAAACTGAGCTCTGTACCATATTGCCGTGCGCCTCTCAAATGTTCTGACAACGTGGAAGGCTACGTATACCTCTGCATTTACATGCTTGGTTGATAGGTAGGTGAGAGTAGAAGGTAAATCACCATAAATGCTGCATGGCCAATGCAGACGTTGAAATGACCATGCAGCACCTTTAAAAGATAAATAGATTGAAATACAATACAGTGTCGAGTTTCAGGTCTCAGTTGATCTAAACATTGGCAGATGACAAGGGCTTGTCCAGAGCTGAGTGAATGCCCCTGCTCTCAGGCACATCGATGCGAGGACTCCCAGGGCTCTGCTGCTGGGGCCACCGACAAACAGGACGCTCATGTTATGACAGCCACTCACTGCCCCGTGGTGAGGGGATGTGAGAGAGTTTTGGAAAACTTTGAAGTCATTTTATTTTGATGAGGTCATGAGTGTGGTGTAACCAATGATGTATATATAAATCACTGGGTGTAACCATAGATCATACAATGATCATAAAATGAAACAAATGAAGCATGTACAGTATTTGTTCCACCCCCTCCACCATCAAAACTGTCCAAGACTCCCTAACAATAGGACTCTGTACCATCTGTAAGCCTGCCTCTGTGCAAGGAGTAATGAGTCTGGGTCTGGCTGACTGGTATATAGCCAAGTAGCCTGTTGCTAGATCATTGCTTGTTGTGAATGATCACATGCTCTCTTTTCTCATATACTAGGATATCAGTGTCTGAGCTCTTTGTAGCCCCAATATTAATGTAATTTCATCACTAATCTGACGAGGTATCTCTGAGATTCTAATACACAGACATTGTGATTTCTTTAAAAAGTCTCTATCAATGGTGTGCTCAGAAAAGTATTCATAGCATTCACAATGGCTAGGGCACTCCAAGATATATGTTTCCCCCATCTCATCAGCCAGACGGAAAGACGTGCAGAACACATCCCAACACACACACCCTGGGTTGCCTCACACTGTGCCAGGGTGTGGATGAATAGGGTGGCATGAGAGTAATTGTGTCCCTGGTGGCTCTTGAGAAGACATAATATGAGACTCAAATTAAAGCACTGACCTGGTTAGCTTCCAGCCAACAGGAGGGGCACCCCCCCCCCCCCCATAATTGCTGTTTGCAAGGATTAGCTAGTTAATTTGTGAACGCCCCAATTAGACTTGGGATGGGGTGGTGGGGGTGCTCTAGTTGTTGAACAGCGGCAGGGGGTCGGATACACAGATTGGGTTTTTGGAGATAGGATATGGTGGGGGATTACCCGTGGGGTACATGGGGTTAAGGTTGATACTGGTTCTGTATTAACTTGCCTTCAGAGAGAGGTGAAACATGCATAGAAGAGGAATTAATTCGTACATGGGGTGCAGCGATAGGCCTAAAGCAATGGATGATCGTGGACACAAACACACTGACACATGCACTATGCTCATTGTGCTGCATTCTCCATGCTGTACACAGCAATGTGTCTGAATAAAACCTCCACTTGGTGAGAATATGTGTCAAGGCCAGAGTGTTACTCAACACATGTCAATCATATTGATCTTAAGAAAAGCTTAATTCATTCAGTGAATTTATTATAATCATGTGTTGTTTTTCACTTATCACGGGAAAATTAAACCCGGTTAAAACACATCACGTATGCTTTATTTCATACTCATTAGCCTAAATATGTCATGTAGCAACACAATTTAAATCAATATTTGCAATAAGGATGACGTAATCTAACAACGTCTTTTTGGGGTGGTGTGGTGGAAGATTGCCTCTCATTTGACTGTATCGCTGGAATCAGGTGAGCTCCCCTTATCGCTGCTCTAGTGGTACAGTCCAATCGCAGTTAGGAGTTGTTGCTGAGGAGGTTTCATGGTCCGGCGGACAGACAAACGTGTTCGGTGAAAGACGGATCTACTTTCAAAATGTTCCTGCCTTGCCTCAGGAATTACCCGCTTCATAAGAGACAGCATGCTGTATTTATTTTTCTTCTGTACAGCTTGACAGGTATGCTATCCATTATGCCCGCTCGCTCGGTAACATTAGCTAATGTAAAATATTTGGAGAAGTTCTGAGTGCAGCCGACGAGAGCGAGCCAGAAAGCCGAGTGTTTCGCGCGACTCTGACTACTTGTATGGGGCTCCTCTACAGTCTGAACATTTGTTTTAGTAGTTCATTTTAGATGTGGACTGTATTTTTTTCTATAAGAAAGGTTGACTTTACCATTAAGGACTGTGCAAGGGCAAGGCAGGCGTCCTTTTGTTGAGAAGTTTAGTGTTGGAATGGTGCCGCTACCGATGATTGTGTGATCCGCGGCTGCCATGGAAACATTATTCATGTAGGCATTATTCACAGGGAACCACTGAGGAGCAACAGTGAGGTGCTCTTTAGTGGTGAGACAACTTTGAAGAGCAACACGGTCGCACAGCAACTGCACTCACCTTTACTAACTCAACTGAAGACGTCTGATCCAAACGTCTGGTTGTTGTATTTAGTTGAAGTTATGATTCACAATTTTATTTACATCCTCCAAACTAGGCCTCTTTTGGAGACTCGTTTTGGAGAGTGGGGACTGTGGGCGCTACAGCAAGGAGACCCCTGGCTGCTCCTAACATAAATTCCATAATAGGACATTTATGGTAGGAGACACTCACCTGTGGTGTTATGTGCTTTTAGCAACACAGGTGTTTCTACTGAACAAAAATATAAACGCAACGATTTCATTAATTTTACTTAGTTACATTTTATATAAGGAAATCAGTCGATTCAAATAAATAAATTAGGGCCTAATCTATGGATTTCACATGACTGGGCAGGGGTGTAGGCATAGGCCCACCCACTTGGGAACCAGGACCACCCACTGGGGAGCCAGGCACAGCCAATCAGAATGAGTTTTTCCCCATAGAAGGGCGTTATTACAGACATAAATACTCCTTAGTTTAATTTGCTCTCCGGGTGGCTGGTCTCAATTCAATTCTCTGGCAACAGCTCTGGTGGACATTCCTGCGGTCAGCATGCCAATTGCATGCTCCCTCAAAACTTGAGACATCTGTGGCATTGTGTTGTGTGACAAAATGGCACATTTTAGTTTTTTTTTTTTTTGTGACCCCCAACACAAGGATAATGCTGTTGAATCAGCTTCTTTATATGTAAACTAATTTGTGCACAACATTTGACAGAAATAAGCTTTTTGTTCATATGGAACATTTCTGGGATCTTTTATTTCAGCTCATGAAACATGGGACCAACACTTTACATGTTGCATTTATATTTTTGTTCAGTATACATAGCTACAGTAGCGTTGCTTTCAATTGTATTGCGTTGTGCAAAAACAGCCCGTTGGAATCCAGAAGTTAAATACAATTCCATTCCAACTTCTGTGCCGGTGGGTGGAACTGTTGGTCAGTATTCCTCTCTGCTTACTTCATGGCAAAATAAAAGTCCCCCACAAGTTTTTCCTTTTTTGTCCACATATGGTGCACGTGCAGGACTTTTTATTTTTACATGAGATAAGCGGAGAGGAAGTGCGTCTACAACAGACCCACGTTTGGGAAGTCTGTATTATTAAACAATCTTTTAGATATGTTGTCTGAATTGCCCATCCTGCTTAATGACCAACCATCCTGTTGAAATGGAATTGTGTTTAAAGGTAGATTCCACTAAATCCCATTGCCACGAGCAGCACAGGTGATATTGAGATGAGCTAGATGCAACACTTAGCGCTCAGACATTCGAAAATAGTATCTGCGTGGAAGCAACAGGCTTCAACGCTCTTAGTTGTTGTGTAAATTGACCCACTATGATGTTGTTTACTTTCTGCATATACGTCATCTCGCTGAGTCTACCTTTAACTTCTGGTTTCCACTGAATGTTTTTGTGCAACCAAATACAATTGAAAGCAATGCTAGTGTATGCAAGTACACCCGCATTGATAAAAGCACCTTCCGTGGTGTCTGTGTCCTAGAAATAGGAACGAGGGAATATCATTGTTCATTTTTGCATTATTTTTTATATTTAGTCTTTTGACAAAAAATGTCATTGTCTTTGTAACATTTTTGCCATTTTAATTATGATTTAGTCGAGTTATTGTCAAAATGACAGTGGCCATTTTACTTAAGTAAATGCCATTTAATTTGAGTCATATCACATTTTTATTGCCTGGTTAAACTATAGTAAAGATAAATCACAGATTTTCATGTGCACAAACATACATAGCCATGTTCTACCAACACATTTTTCTACATAACTTCCTATCGCATGATTCTCTTCCCAACAGTCAAATTGGCAGAAGAACACATTACTCTGCAGCAGGTTAAAAATCACACCCCATGACAGGGCTCCAGAGAAAAATGTTCCCCTGGTGGCACTTGTACCACGTTTTCAGTTTGTGGCACCAGCCTATGATTTGGGCGCACCAATTATTTTCTGTGGCAATGTAAGTGCTTGATTTGGACTGAAATAGTATGTGGACACCCCTTCAAATGAGTGGTTTCAGCCACACCTGTTGCTTACAGGTGTATTAAATCGAGCACACAGCCATGCAATCTCCATAAACAAACATTGGCTGTAGAATGGTTCGTTCTGAAGAGCTCAGTGACTTTCAACGTGGCAACATCAATAGATGCCACCTTTCCAACAAGTCAGTTTAAGTTCTGCCCTGCTGGAGTTGCCTGGGTCAACTGTAATTGCTGTTATTGTGAAGTGGAAATGTCCAGGAGCAACAACGGCTCAGCCGCAAAATGGTAGGCCACACAAGCTCAAAGAACATGACCGCCGAGTGCTGAAGCGCGTAGTGTGTAATGTCTCTACAAGAACTGTTAGTCGGGAGCTTCATGAAATGGATTTCCATGGCCGAGCAGCCGCACACAAGCCTAAGATCAACATGCGTAATGCCAAGTGTCAGCAGGAGTGGTTAATGCCCGCCATTGGACTCTGGAGCAGTGAAATGTGTGCTCTGGAGTAGAGGTCGACCGATTTATGATTTTTCAAATCCGATACCGATTATTGGAGGACCAAAAAAAAGCCTATACCAATTAATCGGCCAATTTTTATTTATTTATTTGTAATAATGACAATTACAACTACTGAATGAACACTTATTTTAACTTAATATAATACACCAATAAAATAAATTTAGCCTCAAATAAATAATGAAACCTATTCAATTTGGTTTAAATAATGCAAAAACAAAGTGTTGGAGAAGAAAGTAAATGTGCAATATGTGCCATGTAAGAAAGCTAACGTTTCAGTTCCTTGCTCAGAACATATGAAAGCTGGTGGTTCCTTTTAACATGAGTCTTCAATATTCCCTGGTAAGAAGTTTTAGGTTGTAGTTATTATAGGACTATTTCTCTCTATACGATTTGTATTTCATATACCTTTGACTATTGGATGTTCTTATAGGCACTTTAGTATTGCCAGTCTAACAGTATAGCTTCCATCCCTCTCCTCGCTGCTACCTGGGCTTGAACCAGGAACACATCGACAACAGCCACCCTCGAAGCAGCATTACCCATGCAGAGCAAGGGGAACAACTACTCCAAGTCTCAGAGCGAGTGACTTTTGAAACGCTATTAGCGCGCACCCCGCTAATTAGCTAGCCATTTAACATCGGTTATACCAGCATAATCTTGGGAGTTGATTAGGCTTGAAGTCATAAACAGCGCAATAGCTGCTGGCAAATGCACGAAAGTACTGTTTGAATGAATGCTTACGAGCCTGCAGCTGCCTACTACCGCTCAGTCAGACTGCTCTATCAAATCACAGAGCCTTAGTTTCCGGATTCGACCATATCATCTCAAAAACAAAACGTTTATTCTTTCAGTGAAATACGGAACCGTTACGTGTTTTATCTAACGGGTGGCATCCCTAAGTCTAAATATTCCTGTTACATTGCACAACCTTCAATGTTATGTCATAATTACGTAACATTCTGGCAAATTAGTTCGCAATGAGCTAGGCGGACTAAACTGTTGCATTTACCCTGACTCTGCGTGCAATGAACGCAAGAGAAGTGACCCAATTTCACCTGGTTAATATTGCCTGCTAACCTGGATTTCTTTTATCTAAATATGCAGGTTTATAAATATATACTTCTGTGTATTGATTTTAAGAAAGGCGTTGGTGTTTATGGTTAGGTACACGTTGGAGCAACGAGTCCTTTTTTTGCGAATGCATCGATTATATTTAATTTTACCTTTATTTAACCAGGCAAGTCAGTTAAGAACATATTCTTATTTTCAATGACGGCCTGGGAACAGTGGGTTAACTGCCTGTTCAGGGGCAGAACGACAGATTTGTACCTTGTCAGCTCGGGGGTTTGAACTCGCAACCTTCCGGTTACTAGTCGAACGCTCTAACCACTAGGCTACGCTGCCACCCCATATGCAGCGCAGGACACGCCAGATAAACTAGTAATATCATCAACCATGTGTAGTTATAACTAGTGATTATTATTGATTGATTGTTTTTTTACGAGAAGTTTAATGCTAGTTATCAATTTACCTTGGCTTCTTACTGCATTCACGAAACAGGCAGGCTCCTCGTGAGGAAGGTGGTTAGTGTTGGACTAGTTAACCGTAAGGTTGCAAGATTGAATCCCTGAACTGACAAGGTAAAAAGCTGTCTTTCTGCCCCTGAACAAGGCAGTTAACCCACCGTTCCTAGGCCATCATTGAAAATAAGAATGTGTTCTTAACTGAGTTGCCTAGTTAAATAAAGGTGAAATTATTTTTAAAAAGAAAGGGGAAAAAAGAGCATGTACACTGATTGTTTAAAGCAAAACTACCAAACCTATCGCTGATGGTGAACCTTAGCTATCGAAATAAAATATCTTGAGCAGATAGCCTATAGCCAGAATAGAGTTGTCTCTGGTAGCTTACTTTTATTCCAGTAAAATACCATTTTCAACAGCGCATAGTTCACAATAACCAATTAAATTGCAAGTTTGTCACTCAGCTAATAAAGCCTAATATCGCGCAAGCCATTTTAGCATTTGAATGTGCCATGCAGATGTGCAAGATCAGGAAGAGGCCGCCTAGCTCGTGTTGGTCAGCATGCGAACCTGGGTACAGTGCGCAGTTTGACTATGCTACTGACATTCCCTTCGGTTGTTCGGCATGGAAAATGACTTCTAGATCAATGATTGTCAACAACATTACATGCAGTTTGACACTGAAGGAAAGGACGCATCATTTGTCACAAAATATGAGGAATTTTCGGGAAGGTAGAAAGAAAGTAATATATTATGTTAGTGAATTGGTGATTCATAACGTTTGATTCGATTTTCTGACTGATGCATGTTACATCTTGGATCAGTTTGGGGTCCAAAGCTTCCAAAGCTACTATATATATTTCCCGCAATTTGATTTTGAAATGTTATATACAGCCAGAAGCCTTTTTACTCTATCCCAGAGCAGCAGGCTCCAGCGAAACAGGCCCGGGCTGGGCAGACCCTTTCATTACAGGAATCATGAGGATAATGTACTTTGACCAAATCATAGTTTGAGCTGCCAAAAATAGGATGTTTTTTAACTTGTTAGTGAGGTGACCATGTAATAAATGTTTAGCTCACACTGTGACCAACAAAAAATGTAACTTGCACAGCCAAGTCAAAAATGCAACTAAATGGCCACATTCTGGAGCCCTGGCCCTTGACATACTGTGGCTATATTGTACTCAAAGTTCTGTCATCCAATAACAGCATTGCAACATTACAAAGGGAAAGCTTTTACAATTCTACTAATCGTATGCATGCTTTTGATTGGACTAAACAAATAACACTGAAAAGCTATCAATCTCTCCAAAAACTCTTGTCCAGTCCATTTACTAGTCAGATTTTAGTCACAGAGATGATTTAGTTTCATCTCGTTTATCGTCAACCAAAATGAAAAAACATTTTCATTTAGGAAAAAATAATAATTCTGGGTCTAAATTTTGGTCAGTAATCGTCTCGTCAATTGACACTGGAAAAATAGCTGTTTGACAAATATGTTTGTTGACTGGGGATTATCTGATGTATGTAGTAGGAAGTGGTAGAATCTGCAGACCGGTCCAGAAGGCATCAACATGGTCACCTTTTGCTGGTTACAGTCAATTGTGGGTAATACAGTGCTTGAAATTGAGTTTGTTTGTGGACATCTTTCTCCATTTACTAGACTGACGACGATCAAACAATAGTCTAAAGGTGGTCTCGCTAGCCATGACAGAAGATGAAATAAACGCATGGCAAATTGGTCCAATTGGTGTACCATATGCAGCACCTGTCGCTAGCATTGAAACGTTTGCTGTCAGGCAAGTGAGCATTAGTTGATTTGATTTCGGGTAGGTGTGTCTGTGCAGTTTAATCTGTTTCTCCTGTCCTGAAATGATTGAGATGCACTTTTTGTTGTCAGTTCTTTATTTTAGTTAATATTATTATGCTGTACAGCAGGTGCTATAAAGATGGCTGTCGACTTCCCAGGAATTGGTGAATCCATAAAAGTCTCTTTAGGGAGATCAACGATGCTCCAATATAGACATGATGGTCGGTAGGCTAGTTCTGTGGTCATTTATCTCACGGCTCTTACATTAGAAATGGTGGGCCATGTTGTTATTGTTGCCTGGTTTAGCAGGGATTTTCATGAAACTCAAGCTGTTTCTGTTGTCTGTCTGGTTAAAAGTCAATTATTTATGTAGTGATGATTTCAAAAAAATAATGCAGTCGATCCTGTTTAGAGATCAATATGGTCTCTCTCTCTCGCTCTACACACACACACACACACACACACAGACAGAGGCGCGTCTCCAGCCAGTGTGAGACCTTGGGTCCGGTAAGGTGGAACACAGCCCCCCAGGTGGCCCATGCATGGCCATTAGCTGCTGTGTTCAGACTGACTGATGGCAACAGGGGAAGAGGAGAAACAGTTAAAATACCAGAGGGGAGCGGGGGATTACTGCCGGCATTCCTCTCACATCACTGGTGACTGCTGTGTCTCTGTTCCCTCTGTTCTACACTCTTAGAAAAAAGGAGCTATCTAGAATCCCCCCGCTGCCCCATAGGACAACCATTTGAAGAACCCTTTTTGGTTCCATGTAGGACCCTTTTTGGTTCCATGTAGGACCCTTTCCTCAGAAGGTTCTGCATGAAGCCAAAAGGGTTCCATGTGGAACCAAAAAGGGTTATTTCTAAGAGTGTAGGAGGATCCTCTCCTTCTCATTTCCTCCTCTACCCTTTATTCTGTAGTCAGCTTCTATCTATGTCTTGGCTCCTTCCTCTTCTGTCAGTATGTCTTCCTGCTTGTGGCCTTCGATCGATGAAGGCACTGATGTGACTTGGGAATTGAAAGTAGCTCAATGCTTTTACTGAACCCACACCCACCTTCTCAATGCATCACTGTTGTCTCTGCAAAATATTTGTACACTGCTCAAAAAAATAAAGGGAACACTTAAACAACACAATGTAACTCCAAGTCAATCACACTTCTGTGAAATCAAACTGGCCACTTAGGAAGCAACACTGATTGACAATACATTTCACATGCTGTTGTGCAAATGGAAAAGACAACAGGTGGAAATGATAGGCAATGAGCAAGACACCCCCAATAAAGGAGTGGTTCTGCAGGTGATAACCACAGACCACTTCTCACTTCCTATGCTTCCTGGCTGATGTTTTGGTCACTTTGTAATGCTGGCGGTGCTTTCACTCTAGTGGTAGCATGAGACGGAGTCTACAACCCACACAAGTGGCTCAGGTAGTGCAGCTCATCCAGGATGGCACATCAATGCGAGCTGTGGCAAGAAGGTTTGCTGTGTCTGTCAGCGTAGTGTCCAGAGCATGGAGGCGCTACCAGGAGACAGGCCAGTACATCAGGAGATGTGGAGGAGGCCGTAGGAGGGCAACAACCCAGCAGCAGGACCGTTACCTCCACCTTTGTGCAAGGAGGAGCACTGCCAGAGCCTGGCAAAATTACCTCCAGCAGGCCACAAATGTGCATGTGTTTGCTCAAACGGTTAGAAACAGACTCTATGAGGGTGGTATGAGGGCCTGACGTCCACAGGTGGGGGTTGTGCTTACAGCCCAACACCGTGCAGGACGTTTGGCATTTTCCAGAGAACACCAAGATTGGCAAATTCGCCACTGGTGCCCTGTGCTCTTCACAGATGAAAGCAGGTTCACACTGAGCACATGTGACAGACGTGACAGTCTGGAGACGCCGTGGAGAACGTTCTGCTGCCTGCAACATCCTCCAGCTGACCGGTTTGGCGGTGGGTCAGTCATGGTGTGGGGTGGCATTTCTTTGGGGGGCCGCACAGCCCTCCATGTGCTCGCCAGAGGTAGCCTGACTGCCATTAGGTACCGAGATGAGATCCTCAGACCCCTTGTGAGACCATATGCTGGTGCGGTTATGCCCTGGGTTCCTCCTAATGCAAGACAATGCTAGACCTCATGTGGCTGGAGTGTGTCAGCAGTTCCTGCAAGAGGAAGGCATTGATGCTATGGACTGGCCCGCCCATTCCCCAGACCTGAATCCAATTGAGCACATCTGGGACATCATGTCTCGCTCCATCTACCAACGCCACGTTGCACCACAGACTGTCCAGGAGTTGGCGGATGCTTTAGTCCAGGTCTGGGAGGAGATCCCTCAGGAGACCATCCGCCACCTAATCAGGAGCATGCCCAGGCATTGTAGGGAGGTCATACAGGCACGTGGAGGCCGCACACACTTCTGAGCCTCATTTTGACTTGTTTTAAGGACATTACATCAAAGTTGGATCAACCAGTAGTGTGGTTTTCCACTTTAATTTTGAGTGTGACTCCAAATCCAGACCTCCATGGGTTGATAAATTTGATTTCCATTGATAATTTTTGTGTGATTTTTTTATTTTTTTGTCAGCACGTTCAACTATGTAAAGAAAAAAGTATTTAATAAGAATATTTCATTCATTCAGATCTAGGATGTGTTATCTTAGTGTTCCCTTTATTTTTTTGAGCAGTGTATATTTGACAGCACTGGCATAATAAGACGGACACAATGTTAGATAGAATTATGTTGTTTGACCTGTAAGGTTGTGACTGTTATGGAATTTTGGGTAATGATTAATTGTCATGCAAATGGCCACAGTTATTGACATAATTGTAATTTTTGTTAAAATGTTTTGAGCTTGTAATGCGTCTTTGAAATGAGCTACAACATAGGCCTACCTAATGAATACAAAACAGCTTTAGTGACACCCCTGTCTCAAAACAAATGTTTTTTGACCACCTGGAACTTTTAGAAAGGAAGCTTTTCCTACCAAACGTGCCATTTTGCTCTTAAAATGATTATGTATTAAGGCTATTTTGCAGATTACTCATTTTAGTCAACGGTTATTTTACATAATTGTCAGTTACATGATTATACGATTATTGTGCCAGGCCTATTGACCTGTAATAATGCTATGAAAGCATTGTGTTGATGTTAGGCTGTGGAGGGCAGGCCAGGGGCTACAAAGGAGAAAGAAGGGATTCTGAATAAATCATGTTCTCTTCACATCAAATCAAACTTGTATTCGGCGCATGAGACAAAACAAACAGGTGTAGGTAGACCTTACCGGGAAATGTTTACTTACAAGCCCTAACGAACAATGCAGTTCAAGCTACCCTGCCCCGTGGTTAGAGCGTTGTGCTACTAACAGAAAGGTTGCAAGTTTGAATCCCCCAGCTGACAAGATACAAATCTGTCGTTCTGCCCCTGAACAAGGCAGTTAACCCACTGTTCCTAGGCCTAATTTGCCAGAATTTTACGTACGTAATTATGACATAACATTGAAGGTTGTGCAATGTAACAGTAATATTTAGACTGATGGATGCCACCAGTTAGATAAAATATGGAACGGTTCCGTATTTCACTGAAAGAATAAACGTCTTGTTTTCGAGATGATAGTTTCCGGATTCAACCATATTAATGACCTAAGGCTCACATTTCTGTGTGTTATTATGTTATAATTAAGTCTGATGGAGCAGTCTGACTGAGCGATGGTAGGCACCAGCAGGCTCATAAGCATTCATTCAAACAGCACTTTCGTGAGTTTTGCCAGCAGCTCTGCTGTTTCTGACTTCAAGCCTATCAACTCCCGAGATTAGGCTGGTGTAACCGATATGAAATGGCTAGCTAGTTAGCGGGGTGCGCTTTCATACGTCACTCGCTCTGAGACTTGGAGTGGTTGTTCCCCTTGCTCTGCATGGGTAACGCTGCTTCGAGGGTGGCTGTTGTAGACGTGTTCCTGGTTCGAGCCCAGACAAACAAGCAAGATTTCTGGCTCTCACAGACCTGTAACTTCTTCTGTAAGAGGCTCCTCTGTCCTCCACTCGTTACCTGTATTAATGGCACCTGTTTGAACTTGTTATCAGTATAAAAGACACCTGTCCACAACCTCAAACAGTCACACTCCAAACTCCACTATGGCCAAGACCAAAGAGCTGTCAAAGGACACCAGAAACAAAATTGTAGACCTGCACCAGGCTGGGAAGACTGAATCTGCAATTGGTAAGCAGCTTGGTTTGAAGAAATCAACTGTGGGAGCAATTATTAGGAAATGGAAGACATACAAGACCACTGATAATCTCCCTCGGTCTGGGGCTCCACGCAAGATCTCACCCCGTGGGGTCAAAATGATCACAAGAACGGTGAGCAAAAATCCCAGAACCACACGGGGGGACCTAGTGAATGACCTGCAGAGCTGGGACCAAAGTAACAAAGCCTACCATCAGTAACACACTACGCCGCCAGGGACTCAAATCCTGCAGTGCCAGACGTGTCCCCCTGCTTAAGCCAGTACATATCCAGGCCCGTCTGAAGTTTGCTAGAGAGCATTTGGATGATCCAGAAGAAGATTGGGAGAATGTCATATGGTCAGATAAAACCAAACCAAAAACTGAACTCGTCGTGTTTGGAGGACAAAGAATGCTGAATTGCATCCGAAGAACCCCATACCTACTGTGAAGCATAGGGGTGGAAACATCAAGCTTTAGGGCTGTTTTTCTGCAAAGGGACAGGACGACTGATCCGTGTAAAGGAAAGAATGAATGGGGCCATGTATCGTGAGCTTTTGAGTGCAAGGGCATTGAAGATGATACGTGGCTGGGTCTTTCAGCATGACAATGATCCCCAACACACCGCCCGGGCAAAGAAGGAGTGGCTTCGTAAGAAGCATTTTTCAAGGTCCTGGAGTGGCCTAGCCAGTCTCCAGATCTCAACCCCATAGGAAATCTTTGGAGGGAGTTGAAAGTCTGTGTTGCCCAGCAACAGCCCCAAAACATCACTCCTCTAGAGGAAATCTGCATGAAGGAATGGGCCAAAATACCAGCAACAGTGTGTGAAAACCTTGTGAAGACTTAAAGAAAACATTTGACCTCTTGTCATTGCCAACAAAGGGTATATAACAAAGTATTGAGAAACTTTTGTTATTGACCAAATACTTATTTTCCACCATAATTTGCAAATAAATTCATTAAAACTCCTACAATGTGATTTTCTGTATTTTTTTTCTTCTCATTTTGTCTGTCATAGTTGCAGTGTACCTATGATGAAAATTACAGGCCTCTCTCATCTTTTTAAGTGGGAGAACTTGCACAATTGGTGGCTGACTAAATACTTTTTTGCCCCACTGCATTGCACTTTTACTTTCTTCTCCAACACTTTTTGTTTTTGCATTAAACCAAATTGAACATGTTTCATTATTTATTTGAGGATAAATTGATTTTATTGATGTGTTATTTTAAGTTAAAATTAGTGTTCATTCAGTATTGTTGTAATTGTCATTATTACAATTAATTTTTAAAAATCGTCCGATTTAATCGGTATCGGCTTTTTTTGTCCTCCAATAATCGGTATCGGCGTTAAATTCATAATCGGTCGACCTCTACTTGACAGTACTCTAATGGTTGGATCATGGGATCAGGGTGGTCCTCATGAAGAGGGTGGGATTGTATCAATCCAAAACCCAGAGCCTCACTTTGATCAGGTAAAGGCCCCCACACACCCACTCTCCCACTGCTCTACTCCTGCTGCCTCTCTACATCAAAGCCATCAAACATGGGACTGTGGTCGACTCTGACTGAAAGAGAGAGCGGGAAACGCAGAGGCAGGGCTGCCTGTGTTGAACTCATTATGCTCCACTTCTTACCTGTGTTAAACCTATCCAACTCCCACTGTGCTGCTGCTGTCTCCGCTGTGGCTCAAATGGGACGATACCACATTCCTTCATTCAATAATGAGAAACTGGCCAGACATTCTGAGAGATTTGAGATTTGCGTCAGGCCTGACTTGTGCATTTTGTTAGAATCTGCTGCTTTTGTGTTATCCATTTGACACTATGTGTAGGCCTACTGTATGTGTCTGTGATTTCCTGCCTCATGTCAGATGTGTGTTCAGAAACCGCTCTTCTCTGGGTTTTATGTAAAGCACGTACACAAACACACAGGGACACCTGGCTAACACATTGGTATTCTCTGGTGATCCCCAGGTCTTCGCTCAATGCCACTACAATGTCGTGTCAAGATTGACTAAAGTGTAAACTCAGCAAGCCTGCTTCTCCTCATCCTCCTCTTCAGCCTCACTCACTCGCCTCTGCTTTTTACTCTGCGCTGTTGCATCTGACCCGACCTTCACCCTGACAGAGAGGAGGAGAGGGGCAATGGGAGGGAGGGAAGCAGCTTAAGCATGCTCGTTCTTTCTCTGGGGAGGGCCGACCTTCACGACAGTTAAACACACACACTCAACCTGGCTCAGTATAATAATATCTCGTGTGTGTGTGTGGGGGTAAGCATTTTTAGCTGGAATCAGAAGTTCCATTGTAGAAACATTGCAGGATTGAGGTAATTTCAGTATTGATTTGTTTACATGTCCTAATAATAATTTGAAAGATGGCTCAGAAAACCAGGTGTTTTAATCGGCGTATGCTTACTTTGATTTTGACCTTATGCCAATTATAAGATAAGCAGAGTAAGGTGTTTATATGACTGTTGCATAATCTGCCTACTGTTATAATCAGTTTAATATAGAATTATTAGCGTGCATGTAAACATACTCATTAAATATGAATGCACAAAGCCATCGATCGGGCGATGCCTTTTAATTCCTATGTGAAGATTTAGTCTGCAGTGTGGAAGTTCAGCTTTACAGCGTGATTGAAATTTAAAGGTAAAGGTGTATTCATGGTAAACGCTGCATATGTCTGCTCATTCAGAAATACCCTTTAAACTTATATTGCGGAATCTGTAACACTTTAGTTTTACAGATTGAGTAGAGCCCTATATAGTGCATTTGAAGCCAAGGAATTTAGTTAAGATGTTGTTTTATGGAGACAACATGCACAGTTTGAGTTACTCCAGGAAGTGATGTTGCAGGTTACCTGAGTGCTGCCCCCTCTCATTGAGTATCACAAGTTGAATTCCGCCTTTTGAAACTGCAGGCTGCCATTAGCAACTAAATTATCCTGCTAACTTATTCTGTGTGCGATTTGTAAAATAATCAGTTCAAGGTCATACATCCGGTGTAATAGAAGCAATTATTGGTACCATGATTGTCTTCTATTAATTGTGTTTTTTACATGATGGGGGACCTGTTTTCTGAAAGCAATGCCTGCAGTACTGCCGCGGTCGGCCTTGAACGTCTGTGGCTTCAATGAGAGGGGGCAGTCGTTCTTCCAGTGTGTGTGCGCGCACATGCTTGTGCATTAGGGAGGGGGTGTGGGGGTTCACTGGGCAAGCTGTCTAAAGCAGTGACCCAGCACAAGCTTTGTAGGATCTGTCTTTTGTTAGCTCTTTAGAGGATTAGATTGATGCTAGGTTTAAATGCTTGTGTTTTGTGGCTGAATGAAGAGAATATGATGGGCCATGTTGATGTCTGTTTTTGTTTGAGTGATGAGACCCTGACCTCCCAGCCGGACATAGCCTATGTTTTTCTAATGTGTCCCCTCCCTCTCTTTAAAGGAGTTTATTATCGGACTACAGAGTACTACCAGATGCAGTTTTTAACTCGAAAGACTGAAACTGAGAAATGTACCCCTCCCACTCTGTATTTGACCTTGTACAGTGGCATTATACAGTACCTTCAGAGAGTATTGATACCGCTTTACTTTTTCCACATTTTGTTGTTACAGTCTGAATTTAAAATGGATTAAATTGAGATGTCACTGTCCTACATACAATACCCCATAATGTGAAACTGTAATTGTTTTTAGTCATTTTTACATGTCTTACTAAAATTAAAACAAAAAATGTTGAATGCTGAGCTGAAGTCAATGAATAGCATTCTCATGTAGGTGTTCCTTTTGTCCACGTGGGAAAGGGCAGTGTGGAGAGGAATATAGATTGCATCATCTGTTGAGGCAGTATGCAAATTGGAGTGGGTCCAGAGTTTCTGGGAAAATGATGTTGAGCTGAGCCATGACCAGCCTTTAAAGCACTTTATGGCTACAGACGTGAGTGCTACGGGTCTTTAGTCATTTAGGCAGGTTTACCTTAGTGTTCTTGGGCAGAGGAATTATGGTCATCTGCTTGAAACATGTTGGTATTACAGACTCAGTCAGGGACAGGTTGAAAATATCAGTGAAGGCACTTGCCAGTTGGTCAGCGCATGTTCGGAATACACGTCCTGGCAATCCGTCTGGCCCTGCGGCCTTGTGAATGTTGACCTGATTAAAGGTCTTACTCACATCAGCTACAGAAAGCGTGATCACATAGTCGCCCGGAACAGCTGATGCTCTCATGCCTGCTTCAGTGTTGCTTGCCTCAAAGCGAGCATCAAAGTAATTTAGCTCATCTGTTAGGCTCGTGTCACTGGGCAACATGCGGATCTGCTTCCCTTTTTGTAGTCTAATAGTTTGCAAGCCCTGCCACATCCGACGAGCATCGGAGCCTGTGTAGTACGACTCAATCTTAGTACTGTATTGACGCTTTGCTTGTTTGATGTTTAGTCGGAGGGCATATCAGAATTTCTTATAAGCATCCGGGTTAGAGTCCCGCTCCTTGAAAGCGGCAGCTCTACCCTTTAGCTCAGTGTGGATGTTACATGTAATCCATGGCTTATGGTTGGGCTATGTACGTACAGTCACTGTGGGGACGACTTCATTGATGTACTTACTGATGAAGCCAGTGACTGATGTGGTGTACTCCTCAATGTCATCGGAAGAATCTCGGAACATATTCCAGTCTGTGCTAGCAAAACAGTCCTGTAGCTTAGCATCTGCGTCATCTGACCACTTCTTCTTTATTGACTGAGTCACTGGTGCTTCCTGCTTTAATTTTTTCTTGTAAGCAGGAATCAAGAGGATGGAATTATGGTGAGATTTGCCAAATGGAGGGCGAGGGAGAGGTTTGTATGTGTCTCTGTGTGTGGAGTACAGGTAGTCTAGATTTTTTTTGCTCCTCTGTATGCACATTTAACATGCTAGTAGAAGTAAAACTGATTTAAGTTTCCCTGCATTAAAGTCCCCGCCACTAGGAACCCTGCCTCTGGGTGAGCGTTTTCCTGTTTGCTTATGTCTGTATACAGCTCATTGAGTGCAGTCTGGGTGCCAGCATCGGTTTGTGGTGGTAATTGAACAGCTACGAAGAATATAGATGAGAACTCTCTTGATAAATAGTTTGGTCTACAGCTCATCATGAGATACTCTACCTCAGGTGAGCAAAACCTCAAGACGTCCTTACTATTAGATTTCGTGCACCAGCTATTGTTTACAATATACACAGACCACCACCCCTTGTTTTACCGGAGGCGGCTGTTCTATCTTGCCGATGCAGTGACAACACCGCCAGCTGTATGTTATTCATGTCGCCGTTCAGCCACAACTCTGTGAAACATAAAATATTACAGTTTTTAATGTCCCGTTGGTAGGATACTCGTGATTGTAGTTTGTCATTTTTGTTATCCAATGATTGTACATTGGCTAATAGGACTGCAGGTGGAAGCAGATTACCCACTCGCCGTCAGATCCTTACTTGCAAGGCACCCCGACCTATGTCCCCGATATATCTTTCTCATGCGAACCACGGGGATTTGGGCCTTGTCGGATGTCAGAAGTAAATCCTTCATGTCCAACTCGTTAAAGAAAAAATCTTCTTCCAGTATGAGGTGAGTAATTGCTGTCCTGATATCTAGAAGCTCTTTTCTGTCATAAGAGATGGTGGCAGAAACACTTTGTACAAAATAATTTTAAAATAATGCGGAAAAACACTAAAACGGCAGCTATCTCCTCCGGCGCCATTATCTCTTTAATACCGTTAAATTTTATTGGCTGTGATAGGTGGAAACTGAGGATGGATCAACATTGTAGTTACTCCACAATACTTACCTAAATGACAGAGTGAAAAGAAGGAAGCCTGTACAGAATAAAAAATATTCCAAAACATGCATCCCATTTGAAATAAGGCACTAAAGTATGACTGCAAAAACTAGAAACTGCTTTTCAACAGACACTGGGATACAAATTCGTCTTCAGCAGGACAATCTCCTTCAACACAAATATGTAACTCCTTTCAGGAAACTAGGTGTATGTTGCGCGTCACTACTTTACAGTTTGCTCTGTTCTGTGAAGCGAGTCGTACACAGCGTTGTACGAGATCTTCAGTTTCTTGGCAATTTCTCGTTAGTAGTTTTCAGTCCTACTAACATAATCGCAAAAGGGTTTTCTAATGATCAATTAGCCTTTTAAAATTATAAACTTGGATTAGCTAACACAACGTGCCATTGGAACACAGGAGTGATGGTTGCTGATAATGGGCCTCCGTATGCCTATGTAGATATTCCATAAACAATCTGCAGTTTCCAGCTACAACTGTATTTCTGATCAATTTTATGTTATTTTAATGGACAAAAAAAATGTGTTTTTTGTTCAAAAACAAGAACGGTAGCGTATATGGGTAAGACAGTCTAGCGAGCAAAAAATTTCAGATTTTACACGTTTCTAATTTTGTCAAAGTCGTTTTCATTTCAAGATAAAGTGTACTGTTAGCTAGCTAACGTTAGCTGGCTGGCTTGCTAGCTAACATTACGTGTATGATCTGTGTCATGACGAGGCCCTTTCTGGGTATAGAGCGTGGCATCCCCCTCTCTCTCCTCTCCTACGCCCAGGTTCTGTTTTCTCAGGTCGTAAATTCCTGGAGGAGAGAGTCTCCCCCTGGCCATGCAGAAAGAGACACAGCGAGAACAAATAAACTTATTTTACATCATAGAACTTGAACTGAACAATATCCATTTTTTGGAGAATGTTTAAACGGTCGGTTGGGAAACCAGCTGCGACCCGGTCAGTTTTGTTTCATGTTTGTGACCTCATGAAAGATAATACAGCAACATTACCATAACTCTGTTTGTACAGGTGCCTCCGTTATGAGGTTTGCGTCTAATTATTGTATAAAATGAATGAGTAAAGATGAAACTATTTGTGAAATGATGTAAGGTGATGTTAACCCTTATAATGAAAGAGAATTGTATTCCCTTTAAAGTTTAATCAAGTTATTGACACGCCCCCGTGAGCAGAGACATGATCTGGCATCATGGGACAGCCCTTTTCTACTTTTACGAATAAAACCCCCACCTGAAGAAATCCTCTTCAGACCATGCGTACCTTGGTCACCGAGAGGGCAAAGGTTTGAGTAGAGACCACAAAACCTCAATATAATCTAAGGTTGTAATGGTTGTTGAATTCCTAACTATACCCAGTGGAGCATTGACTACACGGTTGGAAATGCTTGAACTATGATACTATCGATCCTGACAGAAGAAGAGAGAATCTTAGATACTAATTACTAGTCTGCAACTAGAACTTATGTACCATGGGATGCGAAGACCAACAACCCCAGAAACATCTATTCTATAAGAACATTTCTGAATGGTACCCTGTAGTATCCATTCTAACCACAGAAGAATTCAGGGAAGCAGAGAGGCTCGGATGAACTTTCCAACAGAAGGAATGACGATTCCAACAGAGATCCCGACGACAAACTGGGCGTAAATATATATTGATTGCAATTATTCCTGAATGAGTGAGCGTTCATGTGCAAAGGATTAGCATTTCAATTAGTATAATTATCAACTGTGTAGTGACTCTTTTGTAATTCCCACCCTTCTCAGTCCACACCCATTTCCCTTTGTCCACCAGGCCGTCATATCGGCTTAGCCCACCAGGGAACCTCCCTTATCAGTTCATTGTAACCATACAGTGGGCCAAAAAAGTATTTAGTCAGCCACCAATTGTGCAAGTTCTCCCACTTAAAAAGATGAGGCCTGTACTTTTCATCATAGGTACACTTCAACTATGACAGACAAAATGAGAAGAGAAAAAAAATCCAAAAATCACATTTTAGGATTTTAAATTTATTTGCAAATTATGGTGGAAAATAAGTATTTGGTCACCTACAAACAAGCAAGATTTCTGGCTCTCACAGACCTGTAACTTCTTCTTTAAGATGCTCCTCTGTCCTCCACTCTTTACCTGTATTAATGGTACCTGTTTGAACTTGTTATCAGTATAAAAGACACCTGTCCACAACCTCAAACGGTCACACTCCAAACTCCACTATGGCCAAGACCACAAAATTGTAGACCAGCTCCAGGCTGGGAAGACTGAATAGGTAAGCAGCTTGGTTTGAAGAAATCAACTGTGGGAGCAATTATTAGGAAATGGAAGACATACAAGACCACTGATAATCTCCCTCGATCTGGGGCTCCACGCAAGATCTCACCTCGTGGGGGCAAAATGATCACAAGAACGGTGAGCAAAAATCCCAGAACCACACGGGGGGACCTAGTAAATGACCTGCAGAGAGCTGGGACCAAAGTAACAAAGCCTACCATCAGTAACACACTACGCTGCCAGGGACTCAAATCCTGCAGTGCCAGACGTGTCCCCCTGCTTAAGCCAGTACATGTCCAGGTCCGTCTGAAATTTGCTAGAGAGCATTTGGATGATCCAGAAGAAGATTGGGAGAATATCATATGGTCAGATGAAACGAAAATATAACTTTTTGGTAAAAACTCAACTCATTGTGTTTGGAGGACAAAGAATGCTGAGTTTCATCCAAAGAACACGATACCTACTGTAAAGCATGAGGGTGGAAACATCATGCTTTGGGGCTGTTTTTCTGAAAAGGGACCAGGACGACTGATCCATGTAAAGGAAAGAATGAATGGGGCCATGTATCGTGAGATTTTGAGTGAAAACCTCCTTCCATCAGCAAGGGCATTGAAGATTAAACGTGGCTGGGTCTTTCAGCATGACAATGATCCCAAACACACCACCTGGGCAACGAAGGAGTGGCTTCGTAAGAAGCATTTCAAGGTCCTGGAGTGGCCTAGCCAGTCTCCAGATCTCAACCCCATAGAAAATCTTTGGAGGGAGTTGAAAGTCCGTGTTACATTCTCAAAACATCACTGCTCTAGAGGAGATCTGCATGGAGGAATGGGCCAAAATACCAGCAACAGTGTGTGAAAACCTTGTGAAGACTTACAGAAAACGTTTGACCTCTGTCATTGCCAACAAAGGGTATATAACAAAGTATTGAGAAACGTTTGTTATTGACCAAATACTTATTTTCCACCATAATTTGCAAATAAATTCATTAAAAATCCTACAATGTGATTTTCTGGATTTTTTTTTCTTCTCATTTTGTCTGTCATGATTGAAGTGTACCTATGATGATGATAAATTACAGGCCTCATCTTTTTAAGTGGAGAACTTGCACAATTGGTGGCTGACTAAATAATTTTTTTGCCCCAATGTATGTACTGTTTGTTTGTTTATGCATTTCTGTGATTATTTAGTTTAGTTAGTAAATAAGTTATTTAAGACAATTGGTGTAAAGGCTGGGTTCGTGCAGAAAACCAACAATTTACGACGTTTGAAATGAGACTAACGTAAGGTAAAGAATAATTCATTAATTAGAAGACTAATTGATCAGATATTAAAATATCTGAAGAGTTATATTAGGAAAATTAACTTTGTAATCTGAAGATTTTCCTTGGTGCCCCAACTTCTTAATGAATTACATTTACATGATTAGTTTAATCACGTAATAATAAGTACAGAGAATTGTTATTTTATCAAATCAATCTCAATTTAATGATGCCAAAGACACAACATCTGTGTTGTAATATTATTTTTTATCTCAGAGCCATTTACTTTGCTAGTTATAGCCTACCTGCAAATTCATGCGGGGTAGTAACGTCATGAGTTGGGATTATGGTTAATTGTTTAGCTACCTAGGTCAGAGTGAGCGGTTCTCTCATTTGTGTCTGGATGTAGCTAGCCAAAGTTAGCCAGTTAGCTTGGGTGCTTGACTGCTGTTAGGACAGAGAGCTCCTTAAAGAGATGGGTGGGGATAAAGCCTAAGATGATGTGAACGATACTGAATGGGTGTAGACAAAGAGCTCCTCGGTATGTGTGCCAAAACATTAAAGGGACATTTTCTCAAAAATGAGGTTACAAGTTTGTCAACTTTCAAAGCAGAATTACGTTCCCATTGTTCCTCAGCTGTAGTGTATGATATACCATTTTCTAACTCTGAGTCTCCTATTTTATCCAATGTAAAAATAAATTATAATTGTGCTACATATGACCGAATCAAGCCGGTTGGTCACATATACACTGGAGTTGCTTTCAAAGACGACATTGAATGTTCCTGAGTGGCCTAGAAAATGTCTATCTAGCAATGATCAACAACGAACTTGACAGAGCTTGAAGAATTAAAAAAATAATCATGTCCAAATATTGTACAATCCAGGTGTGCAAAGCTCTTAGTGACTTACCCAGAACGACTTACAGCTGTAGTCACTGCCAAAGGTGCTTCTACAAATCATTGACTTGGGTGGGAATACTTGTGTAAATGAGATGGATATTTCTGTATTTAGTTTTCAATAAATTTGCAAAAACATATTAAAAAAGAGTTTTCACTTTGTTATTATGGGGTGTTGTGTGTGTGTGTGTGTGTGTAAATGGATGAGGAAAAAAATTGTTTTAATCCATTTTGAATTTAGTCTGTAACACAACAAAATATGGAATAAGTCAAGGGGTATGAATTCTTTCTGAAGACTCCTTTATATGCTCTCATTTCTGCTCTTATACTATTTTGTAGTTATGGAAAGTGATATTTGCCGATGTGCTTTAAGATGAAGGGAGAGACAGCAGGAGCGGTAGAGATACTCTGATGACCGGCTATGAAAAGCCAACTGACATTTACTCCTGAGGTGCTGACCTGTTGCACCCTCGACAACTACTGTGATTAATATTATTTGACCCTGCTGGTCATCTATGAACATTTGAACATCTTGGCCATGTTCTGTTATAATCACCACCCGGCACAGCTAGAAGAGGACTGGCCACTCCACATAGCCTGGTTTCTCTCTAGGCTTCTTCCTAGATTTTGGTCTTTCTAGGGAGTTTTTCCCTTCGGCTGGGTTTCTGTACAGCACTTTGAGATATCAGCTGATGTAAGAAGGGCTTTATAAATACATTTGATTGAGAGAAAAAGCAGCATTTTAAGTGGGCCTAGACTATTCTCATTGTTGATCACATCAACACGCAAAGGCATTTTAATAGGAAAAGCAGCCTTGGAAAATTACATCTTTAACCTCTGCCAGAAAATGTGCAGCCAGTTGAGGAAATCTATGACTGGGAGATGTTTTAATGCAAATGTAATTATACCATAAAAACCAGTCCTGAGCGAAAGAGCTCACTCCTCTACTGACTCTTCTTCTGTCCCATCTCTAACCCGTTCCCCTCCTTCTCTCTTCCTCCCTCCTTTTTTTGTACATGACCTGCAATGCTGATGGCAGATAGCAGCACTTGTCATCTGTTATTAATCATTTGTGGTTGGTTAGGTCTGATGATGCAGAGCTGGAGGTAGTGACTTCTTCACCCTGCTCTCCAGCCAGAGAGTTTACACTGACTGCTCTCTCCTCTTTATGCAACTCCTAGTCACCACAACAGGCCAGAAGGGTGGATAAACCTGACATCTACCTTCCTCTTCTTTTTCCTTTTAGTCCACCCACCTACTCTGTCGTTTCCTGAGATCTTATTTCATCTATCTCACTGTAGACCTACATTAAATTTTACTTTTTGTTGTTGAATTATTTATATTTCTGGAAACAGGAAAGGCATCTCTAGGGGTTAAAATATACCACCAGTGTTTTCAGGTAGAGCTGAAGTTGACTGTATGAGACACGACTGTACTTTTCGTGGGTTTGTGGGCAGACTTGTGAATGACGTCTCCACATAATTATCTAGCTGGTGCATCACTCTGGCTTGAGGTAGGTTACTTTTTCAGATCCCCTTGTCTATGAGCTGTCTATGTGTGGGCATGGATTTACACTGCTAAGGGAATGTGTGGGGATGGCAGGGAATTGGTAACCAGACGGTTGTGGAGTCCGTCTGGGGGATGTTGTAGGCCTATCCATTCTGCTCCAGAGCTGAATCACTTAACCTCAGCTAGTGAGACTGTTTTAAAGTTGCTCTTACTGTAACTCCCACCCACACGCAGTGCAGAAAAGAGAGTGGCGCAATGAGAAAGGGCACTTCTCATTGTGTCCAAAGGGATGGGTGGGTTCATGCACAGCATGTGTGCCTGTGGAGCTGTGTTTCCTCTTCCTCCCTGCACTATGAGCCTGTGAAGGTGTGTTTTATTATTATAAGCCAGCCTATTTCTCAGTGCAACTAGAAGGCTAGAAGACATGTTGGATGACTAGTGTATTGCTGATGGGCTGAGCACAGTGTGCTGATGTGTGTAGCCTAGCTTGTGCAGAGTGGTGAACACACCGTTCCATAACAGCGGCCCTTCAATTATGAATGCACAGCACTTGGTAACATTTGTTACCCTTATACAAAGTGTTTTTAATGCCATTATGACCCAGTGTAATCTCCCACTGCTCGGCTATTGTTTCCTGTTGGGGAACTCTGATTGGGACTGCATGGGGCTTGTTTCTCTGTGATGTCATATTCTGCCCAGTGCTAGTGGAGGTTGTTCCTGCCCAGTGTGGTTTCTCTGCACTCAGTCAGTGACTGAGTCTCTGACAAGGACCAACCACCAGGCCACTGTGCGGTGGGTCTGTGGCGTTTCACTGTCAGCCCTCACCCTGTCTTTGTTTCTGCCCATTGCCCTGGAAGGCTTTAATGACATCTTGGCACCGGAGGACCAGCCTAAACCCTACTGTTTATCTGTATACACAGCATGTTTGTGTTTTACCACTTAGCCTGAACAAAGTTATAGATGGGTAGTCTGTCTCAAGTTAGTTGGTGTCTTTGCTAGAGGATTTTCAACCTCTACTTTGAGGTGGTTGAGCGAGGACATTCCAGGCTGTGTGAGCACCTTAGCCTACATTGAGGGCTTATTGCAGATCATGGGGTACGTTCTATGAGCTCCATATACACTTTAACACAAGGCCTGTTGGTTGCCAGAGAGGGAAGGCTTCTGGAGATACTGTATACTCACAACGACCAGAGTAAACAACACTTTATAACAATTCAGTCTAGGCTGCAA
The DNA here is from genome assembly GCF_021184085.1 of Oncorhynchus gorbuscha. Classification (NCBI taxonomy): domain Eukaryota; kingdom Metazoa; phylum Chordata; class Actinopteri; order Salmoniformes; family Salmonidae; genus Oncorhynchus; species Oncorhynchus gorbuscha. The sequence continues at coordinate 69,317,691 of NC_060188.1, forward strand.
GGACAGGGAGGGTCATACTGTGTTTGAGCCCTCTGTTTTCAAACTACTCAAACAATAACTTTGTTCAGAGACAAAACTGAAACTTAGAATGAGGAGGGAAAAGTTTATTGGGTGGTATGTCTCAGGACTAACCACAGTTCAAAACAACTTGTTTTCACCAAACCAAGATGCACATCAGAGACGGTTAAAGCCGAGATGCACATCAGAGACGGTTAAAGCCGAGATGCACATCAGAGACGGTTAAAGCCGAGATGCACATCAGAGACGGTTAAAGCCGAGATGCACATCAGAGACGGTTAAAGCCGAGATGCACATCAGAGACGGTTAAAGCCGAGATGCACATCAGAGACGGTTAAAGCCGAGATGCACATCAGAGACGGTTAAAGCCGAGATGCACATCAGAGACGGTTAAAGCCGAGATGCACATCAGAGACCGTTAAAGCCGAGATGCACATCAGAGACGGTTAAAGCAGATGCACATCAGAGACGGTTAAAGCCGAGATGCACATCAGAGACGGTTAAAGCCGAGATGCACATCAGAGACGGTTAAAGCCGAGATGCACATCAGAGACGGTTAAAGCCGAGATGCACATCAGAGACGGTTAAAGCCGAGATGCACATCAGAGACCGTTAGGCTATTATTACTATTTCAATTATTTTGCTTTGCCGACATTGACTCACTCTTGTCTTGTCACTTTGTGGCATTGCCAACAAAGCTTGTTTTAGTTAGGATTTGCTGTTAAGTAAAGGAGCCAGAAGAGCCAGAATGAGAGAGGGAGGGTTGTGGAAGTGGAAAGCTCTGTGACTCTCAGAATGCTGCCTGGTGTTGTGCCACATCTCTTCAAACTACATATAGCTTTGGGACAGGATTCACTCACTCCCTCTGCTCTCTCTCTCTTTCACACACACACACACACACACACACACACACACACACACACACACACACACACACACACACACACACACACACACACACACACACACACACACACACACACACACTTGTAATTACTGTGGCTCTCCTGGCGATAGGCGTCTGTCCGCTGCTCTATAAACAAGCTCGAACCACAGCCAATCAGACCAGCTCATTCACCCCCAGACCCACCAATCAACCACTCTCAAGGCCTGAGGGTCATAGAATTATTATTTTTTCTTAGGGGGTAGATCAGCTTTAATATAGCAGATAGAGTGTAGCTTCCATCAATGTAATTGTCACTTCCAATCCCCCATATATATTTTTGCAAATATATACACTACCGCTCAAAAGTTTGCTGTCACTTAGAACTGTCCTTACTTTTTAAAGAAAATCTAAATACAATTGTCCACTAAAATAACATCAAGTTAATCAGAAATACAGTGTAGACCTTAATGTTTTAAATGACTATTGTAGCTGGAAATGGCAGATTATTTTAATATATTTTTTTAATCCTATAAAAATCAGCTGTTTCCAGCTACAATCGTCATTTACAACATAAGAATGTCTACACTGTATTTCTGATCAATTTGATGTTATTTTAATGGACAAAAAATGTTTATTTTGTAAAGTGACCCCAAACTTTTGAACGGTAGTGTACGTACGTATAAATACATATACATACATGTGTGTGTATATATACATATATTTTTTAAATTATATTTTCCTTTATTACTTTCTAACCCTACCACCCCTCCCCTAATTGGATTAAACTAGTGAACAACAATGCTTAGGCCTATACTTCCAGCTTATACATACTATATACATTTTATGGGCAAAGTCTGTTTTGCAATAGTTGTTTGTTTTTGCTCCTGTTCTTCCTCAACTTCTCCCATCTATTCCTGATGTCCATCCGGAATGTTCTCTATTTGCCATATCTTTCATACTGTGCTCTTTCGCAAAAGTTCTTAACTTTTATATACATACAAAACTTTGGAAAACTATATTCCCTCTTGCCTTGCTGTTGTAGAAACAAAACTTTAGAACGGGAAGCATAAAAAAATAGCACACAGAACAGATCCACTGCTTCTTAGACTTGCTTTCAATGAGAATGAAAGATATATAACTTACATTTCTATGTGAATTTGATCAGGTCGCCTAAAAGTTACATATTGCAGGTTTAAAAAGCTACTCCTTTGGTGCCGAATGACCAATCTGCACGAAAACTTGATATGTGGTATCTATAGACAAAGGTAATACGCAATATATTCCAAACTAGTGCCTAAAACAACATGGTAGCTATTGACCAAGACAAATTCATGTGGGTGTGGTCTGACACACAAACCCTTTGCCTGGGAGTGCGTCATTGTCAAGTCCCTGTTTTCGTCCCCTACGGATAGACAGAGCCTCAGCATCCCTCTTCTTTCTCTATCTTTAAACCAGAGCTATTCAATTCTGGTCCAGGAGGGCCGAAACACTGGTTTTTATTTCCAACTGGTAGTTATTTGCACTCACCTGGTGTCCCAGGTCTGAATTAGTCCCTTATTAGAAGGAGAGGATAAAAGCCAAAAGTGTTTCGGCCCTCCAGAACCGACATTGAACAGCCATGCTTTAAACTCTTTACTGAGCAAGCATATGTCTCTTATCTGATGATTTGTCGCTCGATTTTTTTCCACAGATAAGTTCAATGTTCGTGTCTGACAGGGAGTTTATGGGAACTGGGAATGGTGTTTTGAAGGGGATTTTCCCTCCATGCTAGACAGTTGTGTGTCCTTGGAGTCCATTGTCTTATAGGAGCTTAACATTGTGTGTTTTTAGGCATGCAGGCCATGTTGGCTTGGTGTGGTCCTGACATTTCCTCCGTGAGAGGACTGTGTGAATTTTTACTGCTTCACACGCTGGGTGTGTCCCCTACCTCCTTAGCATGGGACTGTTTATGTAGGCCTGTGTACTATCCACAACTGCTTTCCTGGCTTTCCTAGTGCTCCAACCCAGTAGTAGTACATGTCTGTCTCTAGCTATCCTGCTGATCCTCTATCAACACAGAGCCGTCCTCCGGTCTGCCCTGTGGTTTAGCAACCTTGTATTCTCTCTCACTCCAATGTCTGATGTGGAAGAGTCAGGGAATGTGATAAATACAGTGCCTTGCGAAGGTATTCGGCCCCCTTGAACTTTGCGACCTTTTGCCACATTTCAGGCTTCAAACATAAAGATATAAAACTGTATTTTTTTGTGAAGAATCAACAACAAGTGGGACACAATCATGAAGTGGAACAACATTTATTGGATATTTCAAACTTTTTTAACAAATCAAAAACTGAAAAATTGGGCGCGCAAAATTATTCAGCCCCTTTACTTTCAGTGCAGCAAACTCTCCGGAAGTTCAGTGAGGATCTCTGAATGATCCAATGTTGACCTAAATGACTAATGATGATAAATACAATCCACCTGTGTGTAATCAAGTCTCCGTATAAATGCACCTGCACTGTGATAGTCTCAGAGGTCCGTTAAAAGCGCAGAGAGCATCATGAAGAACAAGGAACACACCAGGCAGGTCCGAGATACTGTTGTGAAGAAGTTTAAAGCCGGATTTGGATACAAAAATATTTCCCAAGCTTTAAACATCCCAAGGAGCACTGTGCAAGCGATAATATTGAAATGGAAAGAGTATCAGACCACTGCAAATCTACCAAGACCTGGCCGTCTCTCTAAACTTTCAGCTCATACAAGGAGAAGACTGATCAGAGATGCAGCCAAGAGACCCATGATCACTCTGGATGAACTGCAGAGATCTACAGCTTAGGTGGGAGACTCTGTCCATAGGACAACAATCAGTCGTATATTGCACAAATCTGGCCTTTATGGAAGAGTGGCAAGAAGAAAGCCATTTCTTAAAGATATCCATACAAAGTGTCGTTTAAAGTTTGCCACAAGCCACCTGGGAGACACACCAAACATGTGGAAGAAGGTGCTCTGGTCAGATGAAACCAAAATGGAACTTTTTGGCAACAATGCAAAACGTTATGTTTGGCGTAAAAGCAACACAGCTCATCACCCTGAACACACCATCCCCACTGTCAAACATGGTGGTGGCAGCATCATGGTTTGGGCCTGCTTTTCTTCAGCAGGGACAGGGAAGATGGTTAAAATTGATGGGAAGATGGATGGAGCCAAATACAGGACCATTCTGGAAGAAAACCTGATGGAGTCTGCAAAAGACCTGAGTCTGGGACGAAGATTTGTCTTCCAACAAGACAATGATCCAAAACATAAAGCAAAATCTACAATGGAATGTTTCAAAAATAAACATATCCAGGTGTTAGAATGGCCAAGTCAAAGTCCAGACCTGAATCCAATTGAGAATCTGTGGAAAGAACTGAAAACTGCTGTTCACAAATGCTCTCCATCCAACCTCACCTAGCTCGAGCTGTTTTGCAAGGAGGAATGGGAAAAAATGTCAGTCTCTCGATGTGGAAAACTGATAGACATACCCCAAGCAACTTACAGCTGTAATCGCAGCAAAAGATGGCGCTACAAAGTATTAACTTAAGGGGGCTGAATAATTTGCACGCCCAATTTTTCAGTTTTTGATTTGTTAAAAAAGTTTGAAATATCCAATGTCATTCCACTTCATGATTGTGTCCCACTTGTTGTTGATTCTTCACAAAAAATACAGTTTTATATCTTTATGTTTGAAGCCTGAAATGTGGCAAAAGGTCGCAAAGTTCAAGGGGGCCGAATACTTTCGCAAGGCACTGTATTAGGCCTATACTGAGTGACAGGAAACAACCTATTAGCAACAGCCTGCTCTACAAGGTCCATTCAGGCTCTACCACATGTTGTTCATTCAATACAGAATAAGGGTCTGTGAATGCCATGGCGATATGCTAATGTGAATGTTGGGGGAGTGAATTGAAAGGGAGGAAAGAGATACATAGTCTTCTTTTATAGGTGTTATAGGCGCGCTTCGATCTGTGGTTTATTGTGATGATAACTCCATGAGTCGTTCTCCCGACGCCACTCTTCCTCCGTGTGACCAACCTTTTATAGAAACACTATGGAATGGTTTTCCCAGTGTTACCTCAACGTTATTACGGCATAAGAAGGACATTATGACTCCATTAGCAGAGTGCTTGTTACCACAGCCTGAGCGCTGAGTTATCATGGCCATGGCAAAACCTCAGCATTAGCAGGTCTGGTTTCTCCATCACCCAGCAGAGACCGACATACTCCCCTGTCTGGTACCGGAGGCCTGTGGGGATGACCCCTCAACCAGACACAGTTAACCACCTCTGGAGAGTTAAGGAGTCTGCATTAGAGGTTGACCGATTATGATTTTTCAACGCCGATACCGATCCCGATTATTGGCGGACCAAAAAAAAAAGCAGATACCGATTAATCGGACAATTATTTTTTTATTTGTAATAATGACAATTACAACAATACTGAATTAACACTTATTTTAACTTAATGTAAAACATCAATAAAATCAATTTAGCCTCAAATAAATAATGAAACATGTTCAATTAGGTTTAAATAATGCAAAAACAAAGTGTTGGAGAAGAAAGTAATATGTGCCATGTAAAAATGTGTGCCATGTACAAAAGCTAACGTTTAAGTTCTTTGCTCAGAACATGAGAACATATGAAAGTTGGTGGTTCCTTTTAACATGAGACTTCAATAGTCCAAGGTTTGAGGTTTTAGGTTGTAGTTAATATAGTATTTATAGGACTATTTCCCTCTCTACCATTTGTATTCCATATACCTTTGACTATTGGATGTTCTTATAAGCACTATAGTATTGCCAGTGTAACAGTATAGCTTCCGTCCCCCTCCTCGCCCCTACCTTGCTCGAACCAGGAACACATCGACAACAGCCACACTCGAAGCATCGTTACCCATCGCTCCACAAAAGTCGCGGCCCTTGCAGTGCAAGGGGAATAACTACTCCAAATCTAAAAGCAAGTGACGTTTGAAACCGTATTAGCGCACACCCAGCTAACTAGCTATCCATTTCACATTGGTTACAGCAGCTATTAGGCTGATAGGCTTGAAGTCATAGACGGCGCAGTGCTTGCGAAGAGCTGCAGGCAAAATGCACGAAAGTGCTGTTTGAATGAATGATTACGGGCCTGCTGCTGCTCAGTCAGACTGCTCTATCAAATCAGACTTAATTATAACATAATAACACAAAGAAATATGAGCCTTTGGTCATTAATATGATCGAATCCGTAAACTATCATTTCGAAAACGAAACTTTTATTTCAGTGAAATACGAAACCGTTCGTTATTTTATCTAACGGGTGGCATCCCTAAGTCTAAATATTCTTGTTACATTGCACAACCTTCAATGTATGTCAGAATTACGTAAAATTCTGGCAAATTAGTTCGCAATGAGCCAGGTAGCCCAAACTGTTGCATATACCCTGATTCTGTATGCAATGAACACAAGAGAAATGACACAATTTCACCTGGTTAATATTGCCTGCTAAACTGGATTATTAGTTCTAACTAGCTAGTGATTTATGATTTTTTTTATAAGATAAGTTTAATGCTAGCTAGCAATTTACCTTGGCTTCTACTGCATTCGTGTAACAGGCAGGCTACTCGTGGAGTGCAATTTTTAGTGTTGGACTAGTTAACTGTCCGGTTGCAAGATTGAAACCCCTGAGCTGACAAGGTGAAAATCTGTCGTTCTACCCCTGAACAAGGCAGTTAACCCACAGTTCCTTGGCAGTCATTGAAAATAAGAATGTGTTCTTAACTGACTTGCCTAGTTAAATAAAAGGTATAAAAAAAGTACTTTAAAAAAAAATTGCCGCCCAAAAATACCGATTTCCGATTGTTATGAAATCGACCCTAATTAATCGGCCATTCCGATTTAATCGGTCGACCTCTAGTCTGCATACTAGGTCCGGTTTGCTCCTGGTATAACTCAGCTAGGTTAAGTCCACATCTGTGTCTCACATACTCCCTTAAAAGACTTTTGCTTGATAAAGGGCAAAAAAAAATTGTCAATAGGACTGTTTGTCCCTCTTGAGATGCCTTAGCCAGTATACACTTCCTCAAAATAGTCAGACTTAATCTAAGATAACTCATTAATTTACATTTTTCCAATGAGGTGTCAGTCACAATTTTACATCTAATAAAGATGCTTGGTACAGTATTTCTCAAGTAAAAAATTTGCACAACCCCTACTGTTGATCAATCATTGACAAAGGATGTAGACTTCGGCTACCGAACTTAAATTGCCTCAAGAAAAAAATGGTGTGTACGAACAGTCAAAAGAAAAAAATTTGCAGGAGACAAAAACAAAAACTTTACAAAATGTTGTAATAATATATGCACAAACAATTTTGAACGGTATCGGATGGAAAGCATGCAGACGCCTTTAGAGATCGCTGGGACATTTATTTTTTTATTTTTGGAACTTATTTTAAGACCCATGTGCTTTCCAGTGCTCAGAATTCAGGCAGCTGAGAGCTGTCTCTGTGAAAGGGGGATTTGTGAAACCTGATGCCTTTGGAGCTGCTACTGTGCACAAAGTAATGATCTGACCTTGTGTGTTATTGTATGTAAAAGTACACGTGCACACAAACACATTAATGACTAAACCGTGTGTGTGTGTGTGTGTGTGTGTGTGTGTGTGTGTGTGTGTGTGTGTGTGTGTGTGTGTGTGTGTGTGTGTGTGTGTGTGTGTGTGTGTGTGTGTGTGTGTGTGTGTGTGTGTGTGTGTGTGTGTGTGTGTGTGTGTGTGTGTGTGTGTGTTAAATCCCCAGTCTTTTCACTCTGCCTAGAACACCTGCTCTCTGCACTAACTGAAGTGGCTCTCCAACCATGTCACCCTTTAACTTCTAACTTTACACACACCACACAAAATAGTAGTTAGTTTTAGGTTTTTAAACAACTAATTGACCAGCATCCATTCAATTATTTTAATTCCATTTCATAAATTGTTTTCAGTGGGTTCAATGAGATAAATCAGATCAATCCCAAACTGTGCGATGTAGTAGGGAATTGGAGTTTCCAATGTCCAATATTCTACATAGTTTAGTGCAAAAAACATGGTACTTCACTAAAATGACCATAATCCATTGTGCCCTACTTGTCCAGTCTGTGCAGACATGAAGAGACAGAAGAACGCACGATCGAGCGCGATAGAGAGCAGCAGTTTCGTGTGTTATCTCAACCTGGAAATACATAGTTGGTATTCAGCAGTCGTAAAAGTATTTACTTTTAAGAACTACTAAAATAGTGATTTTGTCAGACAGCATAGGCAGTAACTCTATAGAGCTGATGCCTATAGACCTGCAAATAGGCCTTAAACAAATGTAATATTCACAACTTAAATATTTTATTAAAGTAATGTGAATAAATGTTGGATAACAAGTGATAAGCAGGAATGGGTAGTCACTACCATCGTGGGACTTTTATTAATTGTTTTATTCTGTGTTACAGCATTCAACCCATATAGTGCATTTAATGTATAAAATAAAAAAAATCAATCAAACTGAGATTGTTTTTCATAATTGAACTGAAACCAAACCGACCTCAAAAAGCACTAATCGCTCAGCACTAACACAAAGACAGCCACTCTACTCAATTGCCCAATTTATCCACGATGGAGAGGGAGTTTAGTTAAATTATAACACTTATTAACATCCATTTTATACCTGTACTAATGATTATGTCCTTATGTTCATCAATAATCAAATAATATTTACAGTTGAAGTCGGAAGTTTACATACACCTTAGCCAAATACATTTAAACAAATTTTTTCACAATTCCTGACATTTAATCCTAGTAAGTAGTCTCTGTCTCAGGTCAGTTAGGATCACCACTTTATTATAAGACTGTGAAATGTCAGAATAATAGTAGAGAATTATTTAAACTTATTTCTTTCATCACATTCCCAGTGGGTCAGAAGTTTACATACACTCAATTACTATTTGGTAGCATTGCCTTTAACCTTTGACCCAGGTTAAACAATTTTCCGGGTAGCCTTCCAATAGATTCCCACAATAAGTTGGGTAAATTTAGACCCATTCCTCCTAACAGAGCTGCTGTAACTGAGTCAGGTTTGTAGGCCACCTTCCTCGTACATGGTTTTTCAGTTCTGCGCACATATTTTCTATAGGATTGAGGTTAGGGCTTTGCGATGGCCACTCCAATACCTTGACATTTTTGTCCTTAAGCTATTTTGCCACAACTTTGGAAGTACGGTTGGGGTCATTGTCCATTTCGAAGACCATTTGCGACCAAGCTTTAACTTCCTGACTGATGTCTTGAGATGTTGCTTCAATATATCCACAAACTTTCCCTGCCTCATGTTGCCATCTATTTTGTGAAGTGCACCAGTCCCTCCTGCAGCAAAGCACACCCACAACATCAAATCAAATGTATTTATATAGCCCTTCGTACATCAGCTGATATCTCAAAGTGCTGTACAGAAACCCAGCCTAAAACCCCAAACAGCAAGCAATGCAGGTGTAGAAGCACGGTGGCTAGGAAAAACTCCCTAGAAAGGCCAAAACCTAGGAAGAAACCTAGAGAGGAACCAGGCTATGTGGGGTGGCCAGTCCTCTTCTGGCTGTGCCGGGTGGAGATAACAGAACATGGCCAAGATGTTCATAAATGACCAGCATGGTCGAATAATAGTAAGGCAGAACAGTTGAAACTGGAGCAGCAGCACAGTCAGGTGGACTGGGGACAGCAAGGAGTCATCATGTCAGGTCGTCCTGGGGCACGGTTCTTGGGCTCAGGTCCTCAGAGAGAGAGAAAGAAAGAGAGAATTAGAGAGGGCATATGTGGGGTGGCCAGTCCTCTTCTGGCTGTGCAGGGTGGAGATTATAACAGAACATGGCCAAGATGTTCAAGTGTTCATAAATTACCAGCATGGTCAAATAATAGTAAGGCAGAACAGTTGAAACTGGAGCAGCAGCATGGCCAGGTGGACTGGGGACGGCAAGGAGACATCATGTCAGGTAGTCCTGGGGCATGGTCCTAGGGCTCAGGTCAGCATGACAACATGATGCTGCCACCCCTGTGCTTCACAGTTGGGATTGTGTTCTTCGGCTTGCAAGCCTCCCCCTTTTTCCTCCAAACATAACGATGGTCATTATGGCCAAACAGTTCTATATTTGTTTCATCAGAACAGAGGACATTTCTCCAAAAAGTATGATCTTTGTCCACATGTGCAGTTGCGAATCATAGTCTGGCTATTTTTATGATGGTTTTGGAGCAGTGGCTTCTTCCTTGCTGAGCGGCCTTTCAGGTTATGTGGATATAGATAATTTTGTACCTGTTTCCTCCAGTATCTTCACGCGGTTGCTCTGGAATTGATTTAGACTTTTTGCACCAAAGTACATTTGGAAATTGCTCCCAAGGATGAACCAGACTTGTGGAGGTCTACCATTTTTTTCTGAGGTCTTGGCTGATTTCTTTTGATTTTCCCATGATGTCAAGCAAAGAGGCACGGAGTTTGAAGGTAGGCCTTGAAATACATCCACAGGTACACCTCCAATTTACTCAAATTGTGTTAATTAGCCAGAAGCTTCTAAAGCTATGACATTTTCTGGAATTTTCTACGCTGTTTAAAGGCACAGTCAACCCACTGGAATTGTGATGCAGTGAAATCATCTGTAAACATTTGTTGGAAAAATTACTTGTGTCATGCACAAAGTAGATGTCCTAACAGACTTTCCAAAACTATAGTTTGTTAACAAGAAATTTGGGGAGTGATTGAAAAACTAGTTTTAATGACTCAACTGTATTTGTCACATGCTTTGTAAACAACAGATGTAGACTAAGAGTGAAATGCTTACTTTCGGGCCCATCCAAACAATGCAGAGAGAAAGAAAATAGAGAAATATTTGATATTACAGTATTCTCAAAATGTGCCTAGCTCATGTATTCTCCTCCAAGAGACCTCTCGTGATGTCTGAGTTCACCCAGGGTTTGTTGTAGTAACTCTGAGTCTCACCTCCTGTCTGCTGAGTGCTGAGACACACATCGGATAGCACAACCTAGAAGGACACCTAACAGTTGATGGCCCTAATATATATATATTTTTTAAATGTTTTAAGTGGGCGATAGGCTTTGGTCTGAAGCCAAAAATAAAGGAAATTCACACGAGCACCACAATGCCTACTCCACCCATGATCTACCAAGGTTTTTCAGTACACAGCTTTGACCAACTACATTAGCCTTGTGTTCTATTCAATAGCCAACTAGGGCTGTCGTGCAAATAGGGCTGTGGTGGTCATGACATTTTTTGTCAGCCGGTTCTTGTCATGCAAAAAGCTGTCAGTCTCACAACCGTAGCTAATATAAACACGTTTTCCAGGCCTCCAAGCTGCTGATGCAAGCCTTTGGAACATATACATTTAAAGAAGTTTAATACATCAATTTAACTTACACCATCACAATAAATCAAGTGATCATATTTTCACCTATCAGATTATTCTCAATTTAATCTTGTCTTTACTAATATGTCAAATATGTTTCGGTTTAGAATGGCCCATTATCAAACGGGCAGGGGGGAAAAATACAAATTTGTATGCACTCAAATAGTGAATGGAGGCCATACGCTTTCCCGCCAGTCAGTTTTGTAGGCTAGTTTGGTTTCAAAGCGGAGCATGTGTTTGAAATGAACAGCTGAAAAATAAATACAAGAACACTTTTTTTCACTCCAAGCATCAGCCACCGTTTGAGGAGCATGCTCTCGCTGCCCGACAGGTATATTCTGCCCAAACTCTGTATGCATGGGCTCTCAAACCTTGTTCATGCAGCTACCCAGTGCTTCATTTGGGAAATCTGTTTGGGAACATCAAAAGTAACATGTTTTCACAATTTTAAATATTTCACTAAACTGTTAACAGCCAGTCTGTGTGCTGAAGAAAGGAATAAATGAGAGAGGAGGAGATGGAACTGCATGGTGGTGAGATATTCTGTATAACTGAAGGTAATGTCACAATTAATTATGGAATTATTTTTTTCAAATCCTTATTACTAAACTATTCAAAATCAAATAATAATTGTAGGCTAACTGTAAGCCACCCTGCGCAATCAATGAACTAATAGCATTGCCTACAACTATTCGTTCTTTCCCAAATTCATGGATAGAAATGTTGGAGCGTAGCATAAGGAGACCAGTCCATCCAGTATGCATAATAATACAGTCCACACTAAAAGGCGATTACTCACATTTGTTTTGTACCAAAGACATCTTAAATCAGTCTAGTTTAGTTTTTTTCTGCCATGCATAATATGCGGTAGGCTATGTATTGTATCACGGCACAGTCATCATTTTTATTCCGCTTTTTCTTTCGAGCTTGGGCTCAAAAGTCTATGCATACGGTCTAATACAGTGGGGCAAAAAAGTATTTAGTCAGCCACCAATTGTGCAAGTTCTCCCAATTAAAAAGATGAGAGGCCTGAAATTTTCATCATAGGTACACATCAACTATGACTGACAAAAAAAAAAAAAAAATCCAAAAAATCACATTGTAGGATTTTTTATGAATTTATTTGCAAATTATGGTGGAAAATAAGTATTTGGTCAATAACAAAAGTTTATCTCAATACTTTGTTAAATACCCTTTGTTGGCAATGACAGAGGTCAAACGTTTTCTGTAAGTCTTCACAAGGTTTTCACACACTTGCTGGTATTTTGGCCCATTCCTCCATGCAGATCTCCTCTAGAGCAGTGATGTTTTGGGGCTGTTGCTGGGCAACACGGACTTTCAACTCCCTCCAAAGATTTTCTATGGGGATGAGATCTGGAGACTAACTAGGCCACTCCAGGACCTTGAAATGCTTCTTACAAAGCCACTCCTTCGTTGCCCGGGCGGCGTGTTTGGGATCATTGTCATTCTGAAAGACCCAGCCACGTTTAATCTTCAATGCCCTTGCTGATGGAAGGAGGTTTTCACTCAAAATCTCACGTTACATGGCCCCATTCATTCTTTCCTTTACACGGATCAGTCGTCCTGGTCCCTTTTTAGAAAAACAGCTCCAAAGCATGATGTTTCCACCCCCATGCTTCACAGTAGGTATGGGGTTCTTTGGATGCAACTCAGCATTCTTTGTCCTCCAAACACGACGAGTTGAGGTTTTACCAAAAAGTTATATTTTGGTTTCATCTGACCATATGACATTCTCCCAATCTTCTTCTGGATCATCCAAATGCAGGTCATTCACTAGGTCCCCCCGTGTGGTTCTGGGATTTTTGCTCACCATTCTTGTGATCATTTTGACCCCACGGGGTGAGATCTTGCGTGGAGCCCCAGATCGAGGGAGATTATCAGTGGTCTTGTATGTCTTCCATTTCCTAATAATTGCTCTCACAGTTGATTTCTTCAAACCAAGCTGCTTACCTATTGCAGATTCAGTCTTCCCAGCCTGGTGCAGGTCTACAATTTTGATTCTGGTGTCCTTTTCCAGCTGTTTGGTCTTGGCCATAGTGGAGTTTGGAGTGTGACTGTTTGAGGTTGTGGACAGGTGTCTTTTATACTGATAACAAGTTCAAACAGGTGCCATTAATAAAGGTATTGAGTGGAGGACAGAGGAGCCTCTTAAAGAAGAAGTTACATGTCTGTGAGAACCAGAAATCTTGCTTGTTTGTAGGTGACCAAATACTTATTTTCCACCATAATTTGTAAATAAATTCATTAAAAATCCTACAATGTGATTTTAAAAAAAATATATATATATCATTTTGTCTGTCATAGTTGAAGTGTACCTATGATGAAAATTACAGGCCTCTCATATTTTTGTGTGGGAGAACTTGCACAATTGGTGGCTGACTAAATACTTTTTTGCCCCACTGTATACATATGGGTTTTTTGAATGAATCATCACCATGGAAAGCACTGTCTGGTGATTATACAGTCACGACAACAGCCCAATGTGCAACTCAATATTAGGAAGGTATTCCTAATGTTTGTTATACTCAATGTAGAACTGTAACTACTGCAAGTACTGTAATTGTAGTTTTTTTGAGTAGCCTGCCCTACAATTCGCGGGCAGTCCGTCATATTTAGGTTGGGGGAAAAGTCGATATAAAACCTTGTTGAATTCAAACGTTCTGCTGACAGGTCCACAACAGTTTTCCATTGTTTCCTCATTCAGAAACTGACAGTCCTTTTCCACACAGAGCGTAAATTACTGCTAAAGATTTAAACATTCTGCCAACACCGTAAATAGACCAGTAGTTTATGTAGGCCACAGTATTGCTGTGTTATAAGAGTGCCACATCATTCCCTAAGGCAGGACATATAAACCCAATCTTTTGATGAACAGAATATTGAACAATTTGTATTTTTCATTCCATGGCCTAATGCCAAGAGTTCTAAATTATACTGCAAATAAAAGGGTGTTATTGTCACATGAGTATGTATGGGGTGGCCAAGTATATAAATCTCAATGTTTTGTATGCGCACCAACTTCAGAAATGGTGCATGCAGAAATGTAGTGTGACATGTATGCAACGGTTATACATGAGACAACAGGTGGTTGTCACGCCTTGGTCATTGTATTTTGTGTTTTTGTTATATGTTTGGGTAGGCCAGGGTGTGACATGGGTTTATATGTTGTATCCGTATTGGGGTTTGTATTATTTGGGATTGCGGCTGATTAGGGGTGTGTCTAGTTAGGCTTGGCTGCCTGGGGCGATTCTCAATCAGAGTCAGGTGCTTGTCGTTGTCTCTGATTGAGAACCGTATTTAGACAGCCTGACTTTCGCGTTGTATTTTGTGGGTGTTTGTTCCTGTCTTAGTGTTGTAGTCACCAGATAGGCTGTAATAGGTTTCACGTTTCGTTTGTTGTTTTCATATACAGTTATTTCATATACCGCAATTTTTTTCATTAAAGTCATGAGTAACCTACACGCTGCATTTCGGTCTGATTCTCTTCATACAACAGACGAATGTCGTTACAGAAACACCCACCACTCACAGACCGAGCAGCGTGTGAACTGGCAGGAGCCTAAGGAGGACGTTATGGACAGCAGAAGCATGGAGTATACGACGTGGGAAGAAATCGACAGGTGGGCGGCCGACTCAGAGCGAGTGCAGGAGCCCGCCTGGGATTCTCTACAGCAATGCGAAGAGGGCTATAGTCGTATGGAGTCGAAAAGGAGAGCACGGCTATACAGAGCGAAAACCGAAAGTAACGGGGGAAAGCGCAGAGAGAGAGTGGCTGAGTCAGCAGTCAGACCTGAGCCTACTCTCCCTGTTAATCGTGAAGAGCAGTTGCAGTGGGAGAGACTGCACCATTTGGAGATTTGGACATGGGAGGAGGAATTAGACGGAAAAGGACCCTGGGCGCAACCGGAAGAATATCGCCGTCCCAAGGAGGAAATAGAAGCAGCTAAAGCGGAGAGGCGCAGGTATGAGGAGGCAGCACGGCGACGCGGTTGGAAACCGGAAAGTCACCCCAAAAAATGTATTGGGGGGGGCTTAGGGAGAGTATGGCTGAGTCAGGAGATAGACCTGAGCCAACTCTCCTTGTTCATCGTGAGGAGCCAAGGAGGAGACCAGAACCAGAGCCAGTGTTAGAGGTGAGCGAAGCAGAGACTGAAGGAGTTAATGGGGAAAGTGGAGTGGAGAGTAATGAGGGAGTTGCTAGTTTGGTGCTATAGATATAATATTCGTCCGACGGATCGTGTCGGGGATTTGATAGTACCTGAGTTAGCGCTCTATACTCAACCTGAGGTGCGTGTTAGTCAGCTGGTGAAGTTGGTGCCAGCCTCACGCACCAGGCCTCCTGTGCACATCCCTAGCCTTGCACGTCCTGTGCCTACACTGCTCTCAAGATCTCCAGTACGCCTTCACGGTCTAGTCTATCCAGAGCCACCTCTACACACCAGTCCTCCGGTAGCAGCTCCCCGCACCAGGCTTCCTGTGCGTGTCCTCGCGCCAGTATCACCAGTTCCAGCACCACGCACCAGGCCTCCAGTGCGCCTCGCCTGTTCAGCGCAGCCAGCGCTTTTCTCCTCTCCTGCGCTGCCGGAGTCTCCTGTCTGCCCAGCGCCGCCAGTGCTCCCAGTCTGCCCAGCGCCGCCAGTGCTCCCAGTCTGCCCAGCGCCGCCAGTGCTCCCAGTCTGCCCAGCGCCGCCAGTGCTCCCAGTCTGCCCAGCGCCGCCAGTGCTCCCAGTCTGCCCAGCGCCGCCAGTGCTCCCAGTCTGCCCAGCGCCGCCAGTGCTCCCAGTCTGCCCAGCGCGGCCAGTGCTCCCAGTCTGCCCAGCGCGGCCAGTGCTCCCAGTCTGCCCAGCGCGGCCAGTGCTCCCAGTCTGCCCAGCGCGGCCAGTGCTCCCAGTCTGCCCAGCGCGGCCAGTGCTCCCAGTCTGCCCAGCGCGGCCAGTGCTCCCAGTCTGCCCAGCGCGGCCAGTCTGCCAGGATCCGCCATAAGTGCCAGTCTGCCAAGATCTTCTAGATCGGCCAGACAACCTGAATCATCCAGTTCCACCAGCCAGCCAGGATTTACTGGAGCCTACTACCTGCCTGAGCTTCCTCTCAGTACTGGGCTGCCTCTCAGTACCGGGCTTCCCCTCAGTACCGGGCTGCTTCAGTCCCGGGCTGTCCTTCTGTCCCGAGAGGCCCCTCTGTCCCGAGCTGCCCCTCTGTCCCGAGCTGCCCCTCTGTCCCGAGCTGCCCCTCTGTCCCGAGCTGCCCCTCTGTCCCGAGCTGCCCCTCGGTCCCGAGCTGCCCCTCGGTCCCGAGCTGCCCCTCGGTCCCGAGCTGCCCCTCGGTCCCGAGCTGCCCCTCGGTCCCGAGCTGCCCCTCGGTCCCGAGCTGCCCCTCAGTTATGTGGGGATCAGGGTGAGGACTATTAGGCCATGGTCGGCGGAGAAGGTGGATTATCCCAGGACGCGAAGGGGAGGAACTAGGACATTTATGGAGTGGGGTCCACGTCCCGAGCCAGAACCGCCACCATGGACAGACTCCCACCCGGACCCTCCCTATGCTCTTGAGGTGCGTCCCGGAGTCCGCACCTTAGGGGGGGGTGGGGGGTTCTGTCACGCCTTGGTCATTGTATTTTGTGTTTTTGTTATATGTTTGGGTAGGCCAGGGTGTGACATGGGTTTATATGTTGTATTCGTATTGGGGTTTGTATTATTTGGGATTGCGGCTGATTAGGGGTGTGTCTAGTTAGGCTTGGCTGCCTGGGGCGATTCTCAATCAGAGTCAGGTGCTTGTCGTTGTCTCTGATTGAGAACCGTATTTAGACAGCCTGACTTTCGCGTTGTATTTTGTGGGTGTTTGTTCCTGTCTTAGTGTTGTAGTCACCAGATAGGCTGTAATAGGTTTCACATTTCGTTTGTTGTTTTCATATACAGTTATTTCATGTACCGCGATTATTTTCATTAAAGTCATGAGTAACCTACACGCTGCATTTCGGTCTGACTCTCTTCATACAACAGACGAACGTCGTTACAGTGGTGTGCTTTCTTAACTGCAAGGGTTGCTGGTGTGAACGCTGGTCTGCTGGCTTTTGCCCTCTAATTGCTCAAAAAGTTTAACTATAAACGTTTGTTTAGAATTTACCATGGATCGTCAAAAATAGTTGTTTGCCGTTTTCAGAAGGTGAATAGCTCAATTGATTGTGACAGTCTTACATTGTAAAATAATGCTAAATTCCCATTGAAAGCAAAGGAAAATGGTTTAAAGTCATTGACTTTTGAAGGTTGCATAACTCACCCATAGAGACTAAACAAAAATATTCCCATGTCTTTTTCTTGTGCCTTTTACAGCTTGTTTCTAGCCTAAAGCAGAGTTATGCATCCTATACATTTATATAATCTGGGTATTGGGGGGGGGGGGGGGGGGCATTAGCCCACTCCCCCCACCACCTAGCGGCGCGCCACTGGAATGGCCGTGCACTGCAGTTGTTGTCTACAAATATCAAACACGGACTAGTCCAGCATCCAGATCCGAGCTGTAAATACAATCAAGACGGTGGCAGAGTTGTTAGTTTGGCACTGTTGATCAGCATTGATTTGGATTCAAATGTAAAGACAGGAGAAGGATCGTGCTAGAATCTATTCTGGATGTTTAAAAAATTGTGTGTTTCTGATGCTAGCAACCTCAGGAGGCTGAAGAAATTCGGCTTGTCACCAAAAGCACTCACAAACTTCTACAGATGCACAATCGAGAGAATCCTCGCAGGCTGTATCACCGCCTGGTACGGCAACTGCTCCACCCACAACTGTAAGGCTCTCCAGAGGGTAGTGAGGTCTGCACAACGCATCACCGGGGGCAAACTACCTCCCCCCAGGACACCTACACCACCTGATGTTACAGGAAGGCCATAAAGATCATCAAGGACAACAACCACCCGAGCCACTGCCTGTTCACCCCGATATCATCCAGAAGGCGAGGTCAGTACAGGTGCATCAAAGCTGGGACCGAGAGACTGAAAAACAGCTTCTATCTCAAGGCCATCAGACTGTTAAACAGCCACCACTAACATTGAGTGGCTGCTGCCAACACACTGACACTGACTCAACTCCAGCCACTTTAATAATGGGAATTGATGGGAAATGATGTCAAATATATCACTAGCCACTTTAAACAATGCTACCTAATAATGTTACATACCCTACATTATTAATCTCATATGCATACGTATATACTGTACTCTATATCATATCATCTACTGCATCCTTATGTAATACATGTATCACTAGCCACTTTAACTATTCCACTTTGTTTACATAATAATAATATAATAATATATGCTATTCCAAAGCTTTGTTTACATACATTCTCGTCTCATATGTATATACTGTACTCGATACCATCTACTGTATCTTGCCTATGCTGCTCTGTACCATCACTCATTCATATATCTTTATGTACATATTCTTTATCCCCTTACACTGTGTATAAGACAGTAGTTTTGGAATTGTTAGTTAGATTACTTGTTGGTTATTACTGCATTGTCGGAACTAGAAGCACAAGCATTTCGCTACACTCGCATTAACATCTGCTAACCATGTGTATGTGACAAATAAAATTTGATTTTAGTTTTGCAAAAACCCATTGCATTGTAAGCATGACAATTTGCCCAAAGTTTGGTGTTTGTTTTGAACTGGTGTGGGTAGCAAGCTATGTTTTGTGGAAACATTCAGGATTGGCATTTGGATATGAGCTAGCTATCTGTAGCCAGCTTCTGTGTTGATGTCTGCAGTTGTTGTCTGGCTTTAGTTAGCTATTTGTGATTTGTGTATCAAACCTTCCATAAACAAGTATAGTTAGCTACCTTTGCCTGTTCGTTAGTTAAGCTAGCTATCTTTCAGCTGACTGGTGTTAGCTAGCTAGCTACAGAGGCTGGCGTCTGGACTTTGTAAATAATACATGCATATCCCCTTCAAGCTTGTGAGTCCCCTATCCTATGCAAAAATAATAATAATTGAGTTTCAGTGCACTAACATGCAATGCAACGCAATCTATTTTACGCAGGTATTTACTTTGCAACATATATTGTCATTGACTAGAACAAAATATAATTGTATGAGCTATGCATCTGTGTACCAGCATTTTTGTACCCCTCTACTACTAACTAACTAGCTAGATGGGGCAGTTCAGTCCCAGAGGCAGTCTGTTCAGCATGCCTTCTTGACTTGATACAATGTGTCATCATGCATTTGTGCATGCACACTGGTAACTGGCATAGCTCAAATCAAATTTTATTAGTCACATGCTCCAAATACAATAGGTGTAGACCGTACAGTGAAATGCTTACTTAGGAGCCCCTAACTAAAAATGCAGTTTAAAAAATGGCAATAAGAATAAAATAACATGTAATTAAGAGCAGCAGTAAAATAACAATAGCGAGACTATATACAAGGGGGTACCGGTACAGAGTCAATGTTCGTGGGCACCAGTTAGTTGAGGTAGTATGTACATGTAGGTAGAGTTATTAAAGTCACTATGCATAGACTATAACAATCGGGGGGGTGCACAATGCAAATAGTCTGGATAAGAGCGTCTGCTAAATGACTTAAATGTAAATGTAAATGTAAATTAGATGATCAGCAGTCTTATGGTTTGGGGGTAGAAGCTGTTTAGAAGCATCTTGGACCTAGACTTGGCGCTCCGGTACCGCTTGCCGTGCGGTAGCAGAGACAACAGGCTATGACTAGGGTGGCTAGTCTTTGACAATTTTTAGGGCCTTTGTCTGACACCGCCTGGTATATAGGTCCTGGATGGCAGGAAGCTTGGCCCCAGTGATATACTGGGCCGTACGCACTACCCTATGTAGTGCCTTGTGGGTCGGTCGGATGCCGAGCAGTTGGACACTTGAAGCATGTGAACTTGAAGCTCTCAACCTGCTCCACTGCAACCCTGTCGATGAGAATGGGGGCATGCTCGGTCCTCTTTTTCCTGTAGTCCACAATCATCTCCTTTGTCTTTATCACAGGAAGAGGTTGTTGTCCTGGCACTACACGACCAGGTTTCCCAATAGGCTGTCTCATCGTTGTCAGTGATCAGGCCTACCACTTATGTCATCTAAATGTAATGATGGTGTTGGAGTTGTGCAGTCATGAGTGAACAGGGAGTACAGGAGGGGACTGAGCACGCATCCCTGAGGGGCCCCTGTGTTGAGGATCAGCATGGCGGATGTGTTGTCATCTACCCTTACCACCTGGGGGCGGCCCGTCAGGAAGTCCAGGATCCAGTTGCATAGGAAGTCCAGGATCCAGGGTTGCATTTAGGCATATTACCTTAGTGTTCTTGGGCAGAGGGACTATGTGTTTAAAACATGTCCTCAGATGAAAATGTCAGGAAGACACTCTTCCTCACATCAGCTGGCCCTTCAGCCTTGGAGAGCGTGATCACACAGTCTCCTGGAACAGCTGGTGCTCCCATGCATGTTTTGTGTTATTTGCCTCGAAGCGAGCATAGAGGTAGTTTAGCTCGTCCAGTAGGCTCGTGTCACTGGGAAGCTTGCTGTTGTGGTTCCCTTTGTAGTCTGTAATGGTTTGCAAGCCCTGCCACATTCGACGAACGTCAGAGCCGGTATAGTACGATTCGATCTTAGTCTGATATTGACGCCTGTTTGATGGTTCGTCGGGGGGCATAGCAGGATTTCTTGTAAGCTTCTGGGTTAGAGTCCCGCTCCTTGAAAGCGGCAGTTCTAGCCTTTAGCTCCGTGCGGATGCTGCCTGTAATCAATGGCTTCTGGTTGGGGTATGTACGCACGGTCACTGTGGGGCAACGTCATCGATGCACTTATTGATTAAGCCAATGGCTGATGTGGTGTACTCCTCAATGCCTTCGGAGGAATTCCGAAACGTATTCCAGTCTGTGCTAGCAAAACAGTCCTGTAACTTAGCATCTTCTTCATCTTACTGGTGCTTCCTACTTACATTTTAGCTTGTAAGCAGGGATCAGGAGGATGGAATTATGGTGAGATTTGCCAAATGGAGGGCTAGGGAGGCTGTGTGTGGAGTAAAGGCGGTCCATCATTTTTTCCCCCTTTGGTTGCACATTTAACATGTTGATAAAAATTTGGTTAAACGGATATAAGTTTCCCTGCATTAAAGTCCCCGGCTACTAGGCGCGCCGCCTCTGGCTGAGCGTAAACAGCTACGAAAAATACAGATAAACTCTTTAGGTAGGTAGTGTGGTCTACAGCTTATCATGAGATTCTCTACCTCAGGCGAGCAATAGCTCGAGACTTCCTTAGATATCGTGCACCAGCTGTTATTTACAAAAATACATAGTATACATTTCATAGGGACCTCACTGTCACCACTGGTCATATAGCTTGTCACTTAGCCAGCAGGGTTGCATCGGTTTCTATTGGACAAGAGCTTGCTAGCTAGCTAACGCTTGTTAGCTAACGCAAGCATGCAAATCAAGCAAATGCTACTGAACTCATGACAAAATCATGTTTTGACATTGTACTGGCTATTGATTTTTTTGTTTTTGCTTCTTGATATTGCTAATATCATCTTTTGGGCACTTAACTACCGGTACGTATCTAATCCGGTTTTGTCATGAAAAAATGACTGAAGTCCCAAATTCCCATTAGTTACTGTGAGACTTTGCACGCTCACAGATACGAAGTCTCAGAAATAAAGATCCGATCACAGAATAGGAGCCACTCCCTTAATAAAAATTGTTACATCTACAAACTTGGTCAATCCTAAAATTAAGTCCAATGGTCACTTTTTGGACTCTAAAGTCTCATTTTTATCCAATATCTAGAATTTGGACTGTCGCTGGAGAAATAACTCCAATGCTAACTGAATACTCCAATGCTAAAGACTCTGTCAAAAATCCGGTATGTGGTTCTCTGTAACGTTTGGACGGCTCATGACGAGGCGGGATGTGTGTTGTGTATCAACATTCAAGTTGATTTGTGAGTTTTCATCGATATTAGCATTGAACTTCAACCAATCCCATACTATAGTTGCGCCATCCGGCGCTGACTGAGGGAGAATGATCACCTGAGTCTCCTCTGGGAACAATGTCTCCTTGCTGCCAGGACAGCCAGACTCGCTGTGTGTGTGTGACAGAGGTGCTACAGTAGGTTCTTCTCTGTAATGAGGATGTACAGTTGAAGTCAGAAGTTTACATAAACTTAGGATGGAGTCATTAAAACTCATTTTGAAACCACTCCACAAATTTCTTGTTCACAAACTATAGTTTTGGCAAGTCGGTTAGGACATCTACTTTGTGCATGACACAAGTCATTTTTCCAACAATTGTTTACAGACAGATGATTTCACTTATTATTCACTGTATCACAATTCCAGTGGGTCAGAAGTTTACATACACTAAGTTGACTGTGCCTTTAAACGGCTTGGAAAATTCCAGTAAATGATGTCATGACTTTAGAAGCTTCTGATAGGCTAATTGACATCATTTGAGTCAATTGTAGGTGTACCTGTGGATGTATTTCAAGGCCTACCTTCAAACTAAGTGGGAAAATCAAAATAAATCAGTCAAGACCTCAGAAAAAAATTGTAGACCTCCAAGTCTGGTATATCCTTGGGAGCAATTTCCAAACGCCTGAAGGTACAATGTTCATCTGTACAAACAATAGTATGCAAGTATAAACACCATGGGACCACGCAGCCGTCATACCACTCAGGAAGGAGACGTGTTCTGTCTCCTAGATGTGAACGTACTTTGGTACAAAAAGTTCAAATCAATCCCAGAACAACAGCAAAGGACATTGTGAAGATGCTGGAGGAAAAGGATACAAATGTATCTATATCCATATTAAAACAAGTCCCATATCGACATAACCTGAAAGGCCGCTCAGCAAGGAAGAAGCCACTGCTTCAAAACTGTCATAAAAAAGCCAGACTACGGTTTGCAACTGCACATGGGGACAAAGATCATACTTTTTGGATAAATGTCCTCTGGTCTGATGAAACAAAAATGTTTGACCATAATGACCATCGTTATGTTTGGAGGAAAAAGGGGGAGGCTTGCAAGCCGAAGAACACCATCCCAACCGTGAAGCACGGGGGTGGCAGCATCATGTTGTGGGGGTGCTTTGCTGCAGGAGGGACTGGTGCAAAACAGGGACTTCACAAAATAGATGGCATCGTGAGGAAGGATAAATATGTGGATATATTGAAGCAACATCTCAAGACATCAGTCAGGAAGTTAAAGCTTGGTCACAAATGGGTCTTCCAAATGGACAATGACCCCAAGCATACTTCCAAAGTTGTGGCAAAATGGCTTAAGGACAACAATGCCAAGGTATTGGAGTGGCCATCACAATGCCCTGTCCTCAATCCCATAGACAATTTGTGAGCAGAACTGAAGAAGTGTGTGCAAGCAAGTAGGCCTGCAAACCTGACTCAGTTTACCAGCTCTGTCAGGAGGAATGCAACTTATTGTGGAAGGCTACCCAAAACGTTTGACCCAAATTAAACAATTTAATGGCAATGCTACCAAATAGTAATTGAGTGTATGTAAACATATGACCCACTGGGAATGTTATGAAAGCAATCAAAGCTGAAATAAATCATTCTCTCTTCTATTATTCTGACATTTCACAATCTTAAAATAGTGGTGATCCTAACTGATCTAAGACAGGGAATTCTTACTATAATGAAATGTCATGAACTGAGTTTAAATGTATTTGGCTTAGGTGTATGTAAACTTCCGACTTCAACTGTATGCTTGTTGCTGGTCTTAAAGGCTGATTCATTTTGATACAATAGAAGGAGTAGCTTTCACAAACGGTTATGTTAAGCATTTCTTTGCCTTCCTCTTTCCCCTGATGGTTAGGTGATTACATTAGAGGGCCTATTTCACTATGATCTGTCTTTTCTTTCTGTATACCTCTCTCTGCTTTTGAGGGGAGCCTAAAAATAACAACAGATCTCTAGGGCTCGAGCAGTTCTCTAGTGGTCTGGTTATTAACATCTACCAATATATGACTATTTAAATCCCCTGCTTCCCATTTATAAAAATCTCCATCTTAAAGTTCCAGTTGTGAGCGACCATACAGCCACTCTTCTCCTGGACAATATGCTCATCAGAACCCACATCCTGTAGATTGGTCTCAGTGGATGAAACTCTGTATCTGCTGGGTTGCACTGTGATCTTTCAAGCATCACCTGTTTGGAGTGAGTGAATGCCCTTTTGTGGAATTCCTGGCTGGGAATGCAGTCGCTATGTGTAACTAGCTAAATACCTCCATCACTGTCAGCTCACTAACTAGCCTTATTGAGCCACCCAGAAGTGACACAGCTGCCACTGATATTTGACATGCCTAACAAGAGTCAACAGCTGTCCAACAGTAAACGTAATGCTGTGGTTCCACCCTGTAGACCTAGGAGCCAAGGTTGCAAAGTCAACTGTGGTCAATGCAGGGCACTTCAGCAATGGGAAAATTCACATACCTAGTCGTTGCGTTACGTGCTATTCAAACATCCGAGAATTCAGGGAAGGATTACAAAGAGTGTTTCCCATCCTTTATTTGCTTGAGATCCCACCCCTATAAAATGGCACAACTCCACTGTTAATCTCTAGGGCACGGCAGGGCGGTCAGCAAATATATTTTCCAATAAAACCCTATAGGGCTGTCCCCGAACATACGTATAACTAAAGAGGGAGCCAGAGATCAATATAGACTAACCAGAAGAAAAAAACCTCTTCTGGTCGGTCAGAACCTTTTTCCTTTTGGAGTTCCAAGTTATCCTACCATTTCTGCTGATGTGGGTGCCACAAAACCTAACTTAATGAAAATCGTTGATCAGCTGCTAGAAGAGTGTCTTTAGTCGCAAAATGTAAAGTTATATTTGTTCATTTAAATGTTGAACTTGAGGTGATTTAATCCTCTGGCCCAAAGCTTGTGGGGGGGGGGGTGCCTTAGTCGACATCCACGTCTTCAGCGCCCGGGGAACTGCCTTGCTCAGGGGCAGAATGACAGATGTTTACCTTGTCAACTCAGGGATTCAATCCAGCAACCTTTTGGTTACTGGTCCATTGCTCTAACCACTAGGCTACCTGCCGCCCTTAACCAAACAAGCATTTTAGCTCATTTCCCCCCCCCAACATCAGACGTTCCCTAACGTCGGACACTCTAGCGGTTAGAGGATTAAATCACCTCAAGCTCAACATTCAAATGAACGAATATAACTTTACGTTTTGCGACTAAAGACACTCTTCTAACTAGCTGACCATCGATTTTCATTAAGTTAGGTTTTGAGATTTTTCAAAAAAGTAACAAATGTACATTTTTGTGAGACGCTGTATATTGTAAAAATTTGACTGCGCGACAGACCACACGTAATTTAATATCCCACATTTTACTTCTGATATATAGCTAACGGATTTCAGGCACGTAATTATTATTATTTTTTTACCGGAAGGTTAGCCAACGAGTCAACTTCACATATGAGGTTGTTGTCTCTTTGTTTTTACAAAATGAAATGGATATACCTTGTAATTGAACAAAATAGTAAGGTGGCCAATAACTGTTTTAATATGGGACGTTTTTTTTTGCTAAACCACTTATCAAAAATAAATGTCAAACACGCTAATTGCTAAACCGGTAGCTAACATTCTTACGACACCAATAATCACAAAACATTGATGGCTTGATCACAAGAACACTTGAAGGTAATATGTTTTTTTAAACTCTTTTGAATATACTGATAATACGTGGTGCTACACTAGATGAGAGATAATGGGAATTAACAGTAAATGTGCTACTGTTGTGCCAACCCTGCCGCGTCCGCACTTGATTAGTCCACTCAGACAGGCGCGTATCAGAGGTCTTGTGTGCCACATTTAAAAAATGATTTGCCACTGCTCTACTAAAAAAATATTGATTGACCAAACAATCGACAAGTCGACTAAATGGGGTCAGCCTTCAAACCCTGTCTTTTAACGAATGGTCCTCTTGTTGATTTCCTCTCCTCTCTCCCTCTGGCATTCTAATGTCATTTTCACCCTCTCTGTGCTCAGGTCTCAGGCTTCCAGGTTGGGGGGACACTCAGGAAAATACTTCTGTTGGGTTGGCTGAGAGATTGGGCTGGGGTTGTTGTTGGCTCGGCAACAACAGGCAGAATGTTTTGAGTCAGTTGCCAAGCAATGCAGAGGGTTTTGATTTACGATGACGTCTTCCCACTGGCAGCTTGTTGCAATTAGTGATGTGGTTGAGTGGTGTGGTGAGTGCAGCATGGTGGTATTATTATGATGTTCATGTTTATTTATCTTTCTGGGACTCGTTCCTTCCACAGTTTTTTTTTCTCTCTTGGACAGCAGAATCTCTTAGTGATAGATTTGTTTCCTCATCTGTTTCATATGACCCTTTACTTACTTTAGACTGTTCCTTCTCCCACTAGCACTTTCATCATATTGCCATATCTTCTCCCTGTCTTCCTTTCTCTTTCTCCCACCTTTCTCTCTACCTCGCCCTTTCCCGTAACTCTCTCCCTCTGTCTGTGTCTGTGGAGTACTGCAGTTTCTGTCTCGGTCTGCCTCTGTCTCCATCTCTCTCTCTCTCTCTCTCTCTCTCTCTCTCTCTCTCTCTCTCTCTCTCTCTCTCTCTCTCTCCCTCCCCTTTCTCCCTCCCCCTCTCCCCCTCTCTCTGCCTGTGTCTCTGGAGTACTGCTGATCTTAATGCTGTGAGTGTGGACAGGCCATGTTAATAACTAGAGGGGATGATAGAGCTTTAGGGGCTAGTTCTGATTGGATACAGGGACAGAGCGAGTGATTTTGTTTCACAAAGGGCTGCTTTTAATTCCTGGATTCAGGTCAGGAGTAGGGCAGGCAGGCAGCTATTGTACAAGAATAAACTGATCTTTGGAACAACATACACAAACGCTGGCCTGTGTATTACGTTGATGGAAAACCAAATGTTGGTTGCTGTGGATTCATGATCAGATCAGCACAGATGTCTGTGAATGCTTAGTTTGGAACTGACTAAGCTTGTGTTTTGGTTTGGGAATGTCTTAGCGGAGCTGACGTCAGTGCTCTTTCAAGTAAATGTTGTTCACAAAACCATCTCGCTCTCCCGACCACGCACACACACGCATGCGCTCGCACACACACACACACACACACACACACACACACACACACACACACACACACACACACACACACACACACACACACACACACACACACACACACACACACACACACACACACACACACACACACACACAGACACACACAGACACACACACACACACACACACACACACACACACACACAGACACACACTATTACACCCAACATGATAAATGTTTATTGATAGTGCCTTGAGAGGAGACTATGATTATCTTCAGATGACACACGCATGAAACGAAGAGATCAAGTTGGTGAAGTCACCCAAGGCTCTGATCAGGCCCTACACCCAAATAAGGGCACTGCGTTCATCCACCTCTGGCCTGCTCGCCTCCCTACCACTGAGGAAGTACAGTTCCCGCTCAGCTCAGTCAAAACTGTTCGCTGCTCTGGCTCCCCAATGGTGGAACAAACTCCCTCATGACGCCAGGACAGCGGAGTCAATCACCACCTTCCGGAGACACCTGAAACCCCACCTCTTTAAGGAATACCTAGGATAGGATAAAGTAATCCTTCTCACCCCCTCCCCCCTTAAAATATTTAGATGCACTATTGTAAAGTGGTTGTTCCACTGGATGTCATAAGGTGAATGCACCAATTTGTAAGTCGCTCTGGATAAGAGCGTCTGCTAAATGACTTAAATGTAAATGTAAAACACTGGTTTATGTCATGGGCTTAAATATGGTTTGAGGACTTTATAAAAGAGAGTCCAGCTGAAATGAATGGTGCTCGAGTTTCATCCATGATTATATGACTAGGTGTGTGTGTGTGTGTGTGTGTGTGTGTGTGTGTGTGTGTGTGTGTGTGTGTGTGTGTGTGTGTGTGTGTGTGTGTGTGTGTGTGTGTGTGTGTGTGTGTGTGTGTGTGTGTGTGTGTGTGTGTGTGTGTGTGTGTGTGTGTGAGATACCGCACCTGCTGCTGTTGTTGTAGTACTAGCAGGTTGTCCCCACATGTCCTCCTTACCTATTCACAAACTTTAACACACACATATTCACAAGCTGTGCATGCGTTTCAGTTTTATTGTTATTATGGTAAATGATGTGATTCTGAGAGACTGATGGAGGTCCTTTATTGCCATCATCAGTGGGCATATTGAATGTACAGCCATACACATTACACACCCACTTACAGGCTTATGTTTCACTGCCCAAGTACAACTGTTAGGATTATACTTAATAACTTAACATATTCCCCACTGCTTTTCTCTCAATGTTATTGCTAACAGTAGTTCTTTAGAAATAATTGGAATGAACTGATCTTTGATGGTGAAACTATTCATTCTTTGTTTCTCTCCCTGGCTCCAGGTGTGGGGGGCAGTCAGGTGTTGGTGCCCCAGAAGGTGAGTGCTGTATTGGGGAAGAACGTGACGTTGGGCTGTAGTGTGGAGGTGGAGGCCAACCTGAGTTTTACCCAGAGTTCCTGGGAGCGCCGGTTGCCCACAGGCTCGGTGACTGTGGCGGTGTACAATCCCGTGTTCGGTATCTCCATCCCCCCGGACTACGTTCGCCGCCTGTCCTTCCTCTCACCCTCCTCCCATGACGCCACCATCGTACTGGAGGACGTGGGCTTCACAGACATTGGAGTGTACACCTGCAAGGTGGCCACCTTCCCCCTGGGCAACACACAGGCCTCCACCACTGTCAGTGTGCTTGGTAAGAATCTGCATATGTTTGCTTGTGTATGTGTCTGTGTGCAAAACACCTTTTGTAAATGTATGTGTGTGTTTGTCTGGCTAATAGTGTGCTTGTAAGATTCTAAAATGTAATTCTGTATCTTAGTAAAGTGCCTCTTGTAAATTGAATGAATAATGCATACCAATATTCTGGGGGAGAGACATCCTACTCACATCACTGAGCCGGAGGGAAAGTGGTAAGACAAAGTGGAAGACGAAAAAAAGAGAAGGGGGAGAGTGAGGAAGGAAAGTGGTGAGAACGAGAGATTGGAATAAGGGTTGGTCGATGAAGTGGCGTTGCAGTGAGGAGTCATGGAGATTTGCTGTGGGGTAAACAGTATGACAGTTGGGTACAGTTGCGAGAATGAGTGGAGGGGTGGAGGAATGGGAACGAGGGAGCAAGGGAGGGGTGTAGAAGAACAGGGTGCTATAATTAGAGCTAGAGAAATGCGGTGGGCAATAAGGCGTGCGGTGTGTGTATGTGTGTTGCACAGTTGAAACGTCCCTCTATTTTAAGGGATCTCCTGGGAGGGGCTGGGGTTGGATAGATCTATCCATCTATCCATCATTCCAGGCAAAGCCATGGCTTTATATATATACACACACACACACACACTTTTGGAAAGGTTACAGGATGTCCCTGAGCTGCTACTGCATAGTAAGAAAGGGGGGGATCTAGGGAGATGGAGAGAGTGGCAGAGGTGGACAGAAATTAACAAGAGCTTGGTGAATGACTGAAAGAGGGTGTGTGTTTGGAAGCTCTCCCAGACTCAGGAACTCAACTCTACTTCCCTAGAGGCTACTGGAACTCTGTCTAAACAGTACAGCTATTTCTCTCCATTTCTCTCTCTCCTCTCTCTCAGTGGAGCCCAAGGTGTATGTGTCGGCTGGCTCGGTGGCGCTGATCGATGAGGGCAATGAGACGGTGGTGGCTACCTGCATCGCTGAGCGGGCCCTCCCCCCTGCCGAAGTCTCCTGGGAGACGGACCTGTTTGGCCATTCAGAGGTGACGATGCAGGATGAGGCCAACGGCACCACCAGCACCCAAGTGCACTACCTGTGGCAGCCCACCCGCCACGTCCAGGGTCAAGCCCTCACCTGTGTGGTGCGCCATCCTGCCCTGCACACGGACTTTAGGATCCCCTACCAGCTCAATGTGGAGTGTGAGTCTCTCTCTGTCCGTGTGTGCGTGCGTGATTGAACGCGAGTCCCACAAGAATGCCTTTTTTGTTCACAATCATTCACAGATTAGTCATGTCTATCATGATGGAATTTAGACAGATTTGATTGATTTAACTGATTCACATGTCATTTCACACCATTTTTTCTTTTTGTGGGGGGGGGGGGGGGGGCTTTTCCTGTTGCTATATATGTTAATCCTCCTGTGTCTTATCTCTGCAGATGCCCCAGACATTGTGGTGGTAGGTTATGATGGTGACTGGCACGTGGGCCGCGAGAGCGTCCTGCTGACCTGCAAAGCCAAGGCAAACCCACCAGCCCACCACTTCAGATGGATCAGGTTTGTGAGCGTGTGTGATCACATTTTTAAGTGTGCACAAATTTGTTCACACTGCAGATTGAACATTGAACCAGTGTTTGTGTATAATTGTGTCCGTCTTTCATTTTGTGTTCTTGTATGTGTGTGTGCATCCCAGACTGGACGGGGACATGCCAGAGGGGGTGGAGATACTGAACAGCACGTTGCTGTTTCTGAGGCCCCTCCAAAGGAATGACTCTGGAGTCTACAGGTGTGAGGTTGCCAATGCCATCAACCTACGCAGCAGGGACCTGCGGATACGCATACAAGGTGAGAGGGGAAACTCTGCTGAATATGCACACAGCTTGCTATTGCACACATTCTCCCTGTTTCTCTTGGGGAGAACTTGAAGCTTTCAGTGTAGAGATAATACCATGGAGATGAGTCTTGATTTATCTCTATGGACAATACTATCTCTGTGTCTCTATGGCTCTCACTACTAAACACTTCACTTATAACTTTTTTATGGTTTTGAAACAATGGTATACTTTTCCGAGGATGAATCACATTTAAACACACACATGGTCCATCCAGCATTTCGTCATTCTAAACCCTAATCCATCTAAGCTTGAGGGTGTGTCAGTGTTTGAATTGAAGCGAGCTGCCACGCTGTATTAGTGCAGATTATTTCTGGTCCTCAGATGTAAGAGTCTTAATTGGAGCCTGATTAGTCTTGATTAGGTCTCCAGATGTTCAACAGGAGAGGAGAGCTCCCTAGTTCTCTGGCCAAACCCATCTGTCTGTCTGCTCATCCCTAATCATCATCTCAGACTACTAACTCACTCCAGGCTTTGTTGCCTGTCCCCTGTTGTTCCCCTGGCCTGGCATGTGTCTGTCTCTTCTGTGCAATATGAGCACCACGTCCCTGAGGTTTTGTTAACCCCCTCACCTCCCTCGGCTCATAAACCTTTCTTCTCTTCCTGAAATAAGCTTTCAGTATGACTACTGTACATCTCTCCCTCCATCCCTCTTTTTTGTTACTCTTTTGCTCTCTCTTCCTCTGTACTCTCTCGGTGTGTGTGTGTGTGTGTGTGTGTGTGTGTGTGTGTGTGTGTGTGTGTGTGTGTGTGTGTGTGTGTGTGTGTGTGTGTGTGTGTGTGTGTGTGTGTGTGTGTGTGTGTGTGTGTGTGTGTGTGTGTGTGTGTGTGTGTGTGTGTGTGACGCAGTGAAAGGCAGAGGCGTGCAGCCTTGACTGAGATGTCCCAGATTCATAAAATATTCACCAGCTCTTTTCAAGTCTTATTTATTAAACATATATATTTTTTTGCTTTTCCCTTTGAGGGAAGCTCTGTGGGTTTGCGTGGTGTGTGTTCTCTGTGTGCGCGCTTCTGGGTAATGTGTTTCGCTCTTGTGTGTGTGCTCGCCCACACGTTCGTGCAGTTTCTCCGCATGGCGTCGGGACGACGTCATTCTGTTGGATCTGAGAGTCTGATATCTCTACAAATATCGGACCTGGAACCAGGACTAGAGTGTTATTTTATGTTGCTGTTTTAAGAACTTCACAACATCACTGAACACTTAGGGGAAACCTTTCACACATGTGCAGTCCTAATCCAATCACAACCACAGCTAGGGTTGCAAAGGGAGGGTATATATCACTGGAACATTTCTAAATTTAACAGGAAACTACCAGAATGTTGGTTATTTTCATGGATTTGATGTAATCTCTCACAAGACATCTAGTGGCCCTTTTGGGTACTTCAGGTTATCACAAGCATCTAATTATCTCTGGCCTTCTGCATGGCCTTATCACATGAAAAATTATATTAAATCATTGAATAAGATTATTTCAAAATACAAAAATGAATGACAAAGCTGTAAAACATTATGCTAAATAAAAACCATCAATTTAGTGAATACATTTGATGTTTAATATGAGGGTTTCAGCATTATGTATTAGTTTTACTATGTAAGTATGTGTTAGTTTTACTATGTAAGTATGTATTTGGGGGCAGTTGTGAGAAGTAAATAGTTCAAAGTAATGCCATTGTTGATTAGATGCTTTTTTTAACCATTAATTAAGCTATTTTCTCTTGAACCATATGGTTTAAGAGAAAATATCTACTTTATTTACTCATGGACAATATTACATTTACATTTACATTTAAGTCATTTAGCAGACGCTCTTATCAATATGGACACAGATATAATAAATGAATACTATACATGTTTAATTAATAAAGTTATTCCAAGTATAAATCACCAAAGTTATGATAGTGCCATATATTTTCTGTTAATTGCCAAAATTACTGAAGATTCCGGTAACTTTGGTAAATTACCGGTAGCTTTGCAACCCTGACCACAGCAGTTAAATACAGACTCAACAAGTCCGGACAGAAATACCAGCGGATGGAATAAGGAGAGCAGCATGTCTCATCTGCTGATGTAAGGTGTTTGATCATGGTTCATCTGGCCTAAAGAACATTATAGGGAGCATGTGAAGATCTGGATCAAGTCAACACAGGGAGTGTCCAAATCACTTATTCAAACTGACTGAACTGTAAAGGAGTGATTCGCCATTTTGCCCATTTCTTTTCCCTGAACCACTCCCTGACATTTTTAGTAGTCCTTCCCATCTCTCCAAGTCCCCTAACGTCTTGGTAGTCCTTCCCATCTCTCCAAGTCCCCTAACGTCTTGGTAGTCCTTCCCATCTCTCCAAGTCCCCTAACGTCTTGGTAGTCCTTCCCATCTCTCCAAGTCCCCTAACGTCTTGGTAGTCCTTCCCATCTCTCCAAGTCCCCTAACGTCTTGGTAGTCCTTCCCATCTCTCCAAGTCCCCTAACATTAGTGCTGATTCTATTCTAGACATCCCTTCCCTCCTACGTATCAGTGCCTTACGACATTCTCAATGACAAAGACATGTTTCTCTTTATTTGAAATGCTCAGCATAAGCTCTCCATAAATTCTTTATAAGCACCCATAACAGGCACATAATAATCATAAAAGTGTTCATCAGTTCATTCGACTTGATTTTAATGGCGGTACAGCTACAGAATGTCGTGATTGATTGTCCCTCTAAAGCTGATCTGTGCAATACGGAACAAATCTTCTCTTCCTTCTTGCAAAGATTTACATGGCAAGGAAAATAGTGTTGAGTGTCCATGACTTACAGTTGACAGTGTGTATGCCATGCAGTGCCTAAAGTTGTCAGCGTAAGTTATATGTGGGCATTATGAACAGCTTATACTACTTCAAATAAGGTGTTACTGACAAAAGCTAGTCAGCATTAAGTTCAATTCATGATTGTTTTAAGAATTTGTTTTTGCTTTGTAGAGGTCTTAGTTCTTAATCACCCATCTCTGGTTCCTAAACTAGTAACATCTACATCCCTCTGCCTTACCTTGCCTTTCCATTCTTTTGTGATTAGTGTAATGCTCACTCTCACAGTCTCTGGTTTTCTACCGATCAGGCTACCGCCCATTTGGATGCTCTAAACGGCATGATTTTTTTAGTCTTTATTGTCAATTTGTATACATTTACCTCAATCCCGAAACATCAAAACTTAATTTACCACATCTATACGTTTTAAAGGTTACTTCTAACCTCAAGTGGTCT
This sequence comes from Oncorhynchus gorbuscha, assembly GCF_021184085.1. NCBI lineage: Eukaryota > Metazoa > Chordata > Actinopteri > Salmoniformes > Salmonidae > Oncorhynchus > Oncorhynchus gorbuscha. The sequence goes on from NC_060188.1 coordinate 69,351,932, forward strand.
GTCAAGAGATCTAACAACAACAACATACTTTGTTCAGATAACATGTCAATGCAAACCTGAGGCTGTTATGAGCACGTTGTTTTAGATGTAGAACTGTTTTGTAGTTTTCTCATGTCTACCTATCCCCTTTCAGTAATATGCTGATGTAGTTGGCATTGACATTCTCTACTTTTCTGTCTGTCCATCCCTCCCTCCCTGACTCTACTTCCCTCCTCCCTGCCTCCCTCCATTAGATCCTCCCACCACCTCCATGCCCTCCACCACCCCTGCGCCTGTCCTAACTGGCTCTGCCTCCTCCTCCACCTCTGTGGGAGGCAAGCAACGGGTCCTCTTCACCTCCCCCACCCTGGCAGCCCTGCCCCCTGCCAACCAACTGGGCACCATCGTGGGCGGAGCTGTGGGCGGAGCCTTGTTCCTCCTGCTGCTTCTAGTGCTGGGCGGGGTCTGTTACCTCCGACAACGACAGACCTTCCGCGGGGACTACTACACCAAGCAGTACCTAGGGCCTTCAGACATGCAGAAGGTTCCTCCACAGCACGAGCTCCACCCCTCCAAGCCTGCCAATAACGTTTTTGTAGACAAGGACCGCGAGGAGTGGGGCGACCGCGAACGCAACCACGAGCGGGACCGCGAGCGCCTCCACCTGCATCCAACATCAACAACCATCATGAACAGCCACAACCACAGAGAGCCAGAGCGCCAGTCCAATGGCCGCACGAGGGCGACAAGAAATGGAGAACACCATGACCACGACCACCTGCGTAGCTACCCCAGCCCCCACCAGAGTAGCCATGCCAGATACACTGCCCCACCACACCCGCTGAGCAACGGTTCCCCCTACTTGTCGGATGACTGCTTTGACAGTGGGGCCGAGGGGGACTATGTCTCTCATATGGATGGCTCCGTGATCTCACGCAGGGAGTGGTACGTCTGACCCCACCACCACCACCAGGCACGCTACCCTGCCAACAGACCCTGCCACCAGAGAGAAGAGAGACAACGCTGCAGAAATCACAGGAGGATTTCATACATTATTCAACAAAAGAGAATACTCACACGTTCTGCCTCTCTCTCTCAAGCTGTCATACATTTTGGCATCATCCTTAGTTCCCTCTCTTTTTCAACATGGTTTGTCATTTCTCAGTTATTTTCCCTTGATTTTGATCGTCATCATGGAAGATGTGTGGATTGCCTAGCCACACTGTGGACATGCCTTCATTCTGCACTAGAGGGCAAATCTGTGTTTACTAGCTAATGTGGGGAGGGGAGGCTTTCCCCAAAGAAAGATTAAGTAGGAAGGGGAGAGAGAAATCAAAAAGGGGAGAGTGTTTCTGGCACATACAATATTATTTGGTACAGTATGTGGATAGCATGGCTACAAATCACACATACCCATCATGTGCTGTCCCACACGCGTGTGTGTGTGTGTTATGAGTACCAGTGCCAACTTTGTCAGTAGGTGCTGTCATTGCAGCAGGATGTCATAGGCTAGAACTAAGTCTGCAATGTTATGTATCAGTGTGGTGGTCTGTCTCACTGTCTCAGATAGCGGTACCATAATGATAACTAATGAGTTAGAACTGGGTTTTAGTTAACCTTTCTCATTTTTTCATGCAGTAATTTTCAGCCCTATATAGAATATTTAAAAAATATGACAGATGAGGGGATGGCTGTATATTGTAAGAGGAGTTGCAGGCATTCTGTAAGCACCCTCTCCTCTTTAATTATTTGTGCTTTAGTATGCATTAATTTATCATCTGAAATGCCCGTAGTAATAGAATACGATTAGTAGACTGCAGGGTCCCGTGTAGCTCAGTTGGTAGAGCATGGTGCTTACAACGCCAGTGTTGTCGGTTCTATTCCCACTGGGGACCCGTATGAAAATATATGCACTCACTACTATAAGTCACTCTGTATAAGATCGTCTGCTAAATGACAAAAAAATGTCAAATGTAGACTTTATATTTATGGCCGTCTAGAAAACAGTGAATGGGGCATAATAATTGTTGCTTCAGTTTTGTTATTTCCTCTGTAATACAGTGAAGTAAATGGAGATTATTCATGGTTCTCTGTCGTCTAGTGAAATTTCCTCTGTTACTCACTGCTCTGGGTTCAGTTATGTGACCGGTGCCTTATCCCAGAAGAGTAGTAAAGTAATTTAAAAAACAACGATAATGTTATTTTTACAGACAAGTGCAAGGTCTGTTTGGTCCTCTGAGAGATGTGTTTGTTGCCTTTGTTTTCTACTTTTTTTCACTGTTTTGATTGAGGGATTCTTTTTGTGCCATATCCCCTTTTCTGTTTTCTGTCTCTAAGCCATGGAGTTTGACAATAGCATTATTTTTGCTCACATAATGAATGACATTTGCAACATCTTCAAGTTGCAAAACACCTGAACAAAGCTGATGTAAGCTAAAAGGGCGATAATGTAATTATTGCACAGTTCCTATATGTCCGTTTTCGGTTAGGGCAGCATCGTTAAGTGTGCTTGGTATATAAGAAAATAACGGTGGGGATTTCCAGATTCCAGAATGTTTTGTTTAGTTCAAAAAGTCAGTTTGTACAAAGTGAGGGAACGGAGAGTGAAGTGCACTAGTGCACCTCGCCAGGGTCTATCTCCAACCGTATTTCACATTCTCCTTGCAAGCACCTTCATGTTATTCATGTTTGTTTTGTATACAAGAGAAGAGCTAATGTAAGAAAAGGAAGAAAAAAAATAATGCAAGAAAAAATAGAAAATAATCACATGCTGTATCATCTACGACAACAAGCATTATTTTGTAAATCTTTTTTGAGATATTTTTGTTTTCAATAAAGCACCTTTTTTTCTGTGTCTCATTTCCTGATTGATCTGATCTCCTAGACTGAAGCTGCCTGCTTCACAAGCTCCCTCAGGCTGCTACTTTACTCTCAAACTGATCATTCTCCCTGTGCTCTTTCAAAGTGACGTCATCTCTAGCTCAGTCACTCATTGTACAGCCTGAGCTCCTGTGAATCACTGGCCGCTTTCGCCATTTCAGCCGACTTTAAAGGCTTGTAGAGACTGACGGATCTACAAATCACCTTTAATTATAGATGACTACTCCAATATTATTTCTAGATCAGTCAGTCACAGTACAGCTGTGATCCAGCATGTTGTTGATGCTTTCAAACACAGTCATTGTGCACACACTCCATATCGTGTCACTGTCGCTAGCCAGCGTTTCAATATGAGATTTTAATTGATTTTTTTGTTGCTCTATTTGACTGCTGCCCATCTCTTTCTCTCCTCCCCTGTCTTCCTCAGCCTCTCTCCACCTGCTTAGCAGAGATCAAGAAGATCAAGAAGCCCTCTCTTGTCTTGTCTCTCTCCCCTCTCTGGTTCTCTTTGACCTCTCTCATCTGACTTTGTGACAGAACATAAATTGCCCCCTGCTCCCATCTACAGCTTGTCTCCTTTGTGAATTCCCCCTGTGCATCTCTCCCAGTGTCTCACAGCTGGTGAAATCAAACAGTGTTTATGTCTGCCCCCGAGTCTCCCCTCTCTGAGCCATTGACTGTCCCCATGGCAACAGTCTTATCTGGAGCTGGTGACAGAGGCAGGCTCCCTCAGGGCTCCACCGCCTATACCTGCACACCGAGAGAAAAAGAGCGGAAGGGAGTGAGGGGAGAGCAAGGTTAAAGGGGCTGTTGAAGAACATTAGAGAATTGGCCATCAGACATGAAATTGCCAATTATGATAAACTGCCTGTTGTATAGGAGGGTGGAGAAATCACGTCATTGTGACCTTGGAATTGTGTACAGTGCCTTCAGAAAGTATTCATACCACTTGACTTATTCCACATTTTGTTGTGTTACGGCCTGAATTCTAAATGGAAGAAATGAAATGCATTCTCACCAACCTACACACAATACCCCATAATGACAAAGTGAAAACTTTTGCAAATGTATTGAAAATTAAACAAATACCTCATTAACATAAGGATTCAAATCCTTGAGTCAATAGATGTTAGAATCATCATTGGCAGCGATTACATCTGTGAGTCTTTCTGGGTAAGTCTCTAAGGGACAGATCGAAATGTACAGGGTTGATCCAACTCAAGGTGTCCTAAAAGAAAAAATGCACCCCCACTCCTCAAAGTTGCAAATATTTTCACATGACCCTCTTGTACTGTTAAATACATTGAACATCGTCCCCCCTCATATAATTAACTAAACATGTTTACGACCACAAATGACAACTGTAGGGACCCTGTGTTTGTAAACATGGATATCAACTTTGCCACTTCAGCATGCTTTTGTGACACAGTCGATGCTACGCAGGACTATGGGCCTGAAGGTTCTCTGACCACAGAAGAACTCACTTTCCCTGCCTGTAAACATTGCACTACAAACAGAGCTGTTGTAGATAATGATCAGCTAGGGGGAAATCAGGTTTTCAACATTTTGATGCCATATTTATAATTACATAACATTTATGCAACAAATTTTCCACCAACGTCTTTCTGTGCCAGTGCACCACACAACCAATAAACAAAGCATACCGACTTCGGGCACTTCAACATCATAGTTTGCGTTTTCATATTCTAAAATTTTAATTAAAAAATGTTTTTTTTAGGAAAATTTGGCACTGGAAAACACAAATTTCATTCTACCTGACATTCGAGAAATGTAATGGACATCCATATGCATTCAGATCCAACCAGATCAATAAACGAGGGATGTTAGCCAAATGAGCCACATTTACGTGTCCTTAAAAATATTTTGGAAACAAATAACAAAAACACTATTCATAGTTTTGATGTGTAGCATATGCAGAACTTTATAGCCTTTTTTTTAGCTACTCTTTCTGGGATCCAGCTAAATTAAGGCAGTTTATACCATTTTAAAACATTTTACAGATTTCACAACACACTGTGTATTCTCAGACCCCTACTCCACCACTACCACATATCTACTTTACTAGATCCATAGTGCACTTGTTATCGTGTGTGTGTGTGTATGCATGGGTCTGTGCCAATGTTTGTGTTGCTTCACAGTCCCCGCTGTTCCATAAGGTGTTTTTTAAATCAAATTTTACTGCTTGCGTCAGTTACTTGATGTGGAATAGAGTTCCATGTAGTCATGGCTCTATGTACTGTGTGCCTCCCATAGTCTGTTCTGGACTTGGGGACTGTGAAGAGACCTCTTGTGGCATGTCTTGTCAAATCAAATGTTATTTGTCACATACACATGGTTAGCAGATGTTAATGCAAGTGTAGCAAAATGCTTGTGCTTCTAGTTCCGACAATACAGTGATAACCAACAAGTAATCTAACTAACCATTCCAAAACGACTGTCTTACACACACAAGTGTAAGGGGATAAAGATATATGGATGAGTAATGGTACAGAGCGGCATAGGCAAGATACTGTAGATGGTATCGAGTACAGTATATACATATGAGATGAGTATGTAAACAAAGTGGCTAGTGATACATGTATTACATAAAGATGCAGTAGATGAGATAGAGTACAGTATATACGTATACATATGAGATGAATAATGTAGGGTATGTAAACATTATATTAGGTAGCATTGTTTAAAGTGGCTAGTGATATATGTTACATAATTTCCCATCAATTCCCATTATTAAAGTGGCTGGAGTTGAGTCAGTGTATTGGCAGCAGCCACTCAATGTTAGTGGTGGCTGTTTAACAGTCTGATGGCCTTGAGATAGAAGCTGTTTTTCAGTCTCTCGGTCCCAGCTTTGATGCACCTGTACTGACCTCGCCTTCTGGATGATAGCGGGGTGAACAGGCAGTGGCTCGTGTGGTTGTTGTCCTTGATGATCTTTATGGCCTTCCTGTGACATCGGGTGGTGTAGGTGTCCTGGAGGGCAGGTAGTTTGCCCCCGGTGATGCGTTGTGCAGACCTCACTACCCTCTGGAGAGCCTTGCGGTTGTGGGCGGAGCAGTTGCCGTACCAGGCGGTGATACAGCCTGCGAGGATTCTCTCGATTGTGCATCTGTAGAAGTTTGTGAGTGCTTTTGGTGACAAGCCAAATACACAACAGTATCTCGGACATGCCTGGTGTGTTCCTTGTTCTTCATGATGCTCTCTGCGCTTTTAACAGACCTCTGAGACTATCACACTGCAGGTGCATTTATACAGAGACTTGATTACACAGGTGGATTGTATTTATCATCATCAGTCATCAGGTCAACATTGGATCATTCAGAGATCATCACTGAACTTCTGGAGAGAGTTTGCTGCACTGAAAGTAAAGGGGCTGAATAATTTTGCACGCCCAATTTTTCAGTTTTTGATTTGTTAAAAAAGTTTTAAATATCCAATAAATATCGTTCCACTTCATGATTGTGTCCCACTTGTTGTTGATTCTTCACAAAAAATACAGTTTTATATATTTCTGTTTGAAGCCTGAAATGTGGCAAAAGGTCGCAAAGTTCAAGGGGGCCGAATACTTTCGCAAGGCACTGTATATTGTAATCACTACTATGGATTTGGATACTGCTTTAAAGCAAATTTCTGCAGCGTTAGTAAAAATGTGATCAATACATGTTGATGATTTAATTCCTGTGCTGTTTGTAACTACCATGATAGGTTGACTGACAACCTGATCCAGGTTGCAGGCACTGGTTACAGTTTGACATTTTTTCCTGAGTGGGCAGCTTGATGATAGCCAGTCAATATTTAAATCACCAAGAAAATTCAGTTTAATTCAGAAATTTACATGCACCTTAGCCAAATACATTTAAACTTAGTTTTTCACAATTCCTGACATTAAATCCAAGTAAAGATTTCCTGTCTTATGTCAGTTAGGATCACCACTTTGTTTTTAAGAATGTGAAATGTCAGAAATAATAGTAGAGAATTATTTCAACTTTTATTTCTTTCATCACATTCCCAGTGGGTCAGAAGTTTACATCACTCAATTAGTATTTGGTAACATTGCCTTTAAATCGTTTAACCTGGGTCAAACGTTTTGGGCAGCCTTCCAATGGCTTCCCACAATAAGTTTGGTGAATTTTGGCCCATTCCTCCTGACAGAGCTGCTGTAACTGAGTAAGGTTTGTAGGCCTCCTTGCTCGTATACGCTTTTTGAGTTCTGCCCACAACATTTCAGGAATTTGTGATGCCACTCCTACACCTTGACTTTGTTGTCTTGAGCCATTTTGCCACAACTTTGGAAGTATGCTTGGGGTCATTGTCCATTTGGAAGACCCATTTGCGACCAAGCTTTAACTGATGTCTTGAGATGTTGCTTCAATATATCCACATAATTTTCCTGCCTCATGATGCCATGTATTTTGTAAAGTGCTGCAGTCCCTCCTGCAGTAAAGCACCCCTACAACATGATGCCCCCCCCCCGTACCTCCAAACATAACGATGGTCATTATGGCCAAACAGTTCTATTTTTGTTTCATCAGACCAGAGGACATTTCTCCAAAAAGTATGATCTTTGTCCTCGTGTGCAGTTGCAAACCGTAGTCTGACTTTTTTATGGTGGTTTTGGAGCAGTGGCTTCTTCCTTGCTGGTCGACCTTTCAGATTATGTCGATATAGGACTCGTTGCACTGTGGATATAGATACTTTTGAACCTGTTTCCTCCAGCATCTTCACTAGGTTGTTCTGGGATTGATTTGCACTTTTCGCACCAAAGTACGTTCATCTCTCGGAAACAATGCGTCTCCTTGCTGAGCAGTATGGCGGCTGCGTGGTCCTATGGTGTTTATACTTGCGTACTATTGTTTGTACAGATGAACGTGGTACCTTTAGGCGTTTGGAAATTGCTTCCAAGGATGAACCAGACTTGTGGAGGTCTCCAATTTTTTTTCTGAGGTCTTGGCTGATTTCTTTTGATTTTACAATTTTCCCACTGAGTTTGAAGGTAGGCCTTGAAATACATCCACAGGGACACCTCCGATTGACTCAAATTATGTCAATTAGCCTATCATAAGCTTCTAAAGCCATGACAACATTTTCTGGAATTTTCCAAGCTGTTTAAAGGCACAGTCAACTTAGTTTATGTAAACTTCTGATCGACTGGAATTATGATACAGTGAATTATAAGTGAAATAAACAATTGTCTGTAAACAATTGTTGGAAAAATGACTTGTGTCATGCACAAAGTAGATGTCCTAACCGACTTACCAAAACTATAGTTTGTTAACAAGAAATTTGTGAAGTGGTTGAAAAACGAGTTTTAATGAATCCAACCTGAGTGTAAACTGTATACTTCTCTGTTGATATCACATACATTATCAAGCATTTCACACATATTATCCAGATACTGACTGTTAGCACTTGGTTGTCTATAGCAGCTTCCCACAAGAATGTGCTTTATGTGAGGCAGATGAACCTGTAGCCATATTACTTCAACAGTATTAAACATTAGATCGTCTCTAAGCTTTATAGGAATGTGATTCTGAATATAGACCGCAAAACCGCCTCCGTTGGCATTTCTGTCTTTTTGGTAGATGTTATAACCATGTATTGCTACCACTGTATCAGCGAAGTTATTATCTCAGTGAGTTTCAGAATATGAATGTCATCTGTTACAAGCAAGTTATTGACTTCATGGATTTTGTTTCTTAGGCTACATACAGTGGGGCAAAAAAAGTATTTAGTCAGCCACCAATTGTGCAAGTTCTCCCACTTAAAAAGATGAGAGAGATCTGTAATTCTCTTCATAGGTACACTTCAACTATGACAGACAAAATGAGAGAAAAATCCAGAAAATCACATTGTAGGATTTTTACTGAATTTATTTGCAAATTATGGTGGAAAATAAGTATTTGGTCACCTACAAACAAGCAAGATTTCTGGCTCTCACAGACCTGTAACTTCTTCTGTAAGAGGCTCCTCTGTCCTCCACTCGTTACCTGTATTAATGGCACCTGTTTGAACTTGTTATCAGTATAAAAGACACCTGTCCACAACCTCAAACAGTCCCACTCCAAACTCCAGTATGGCCAAGACCAAAGAGCTGTCAAAGGACACCAGAAACAAAATTGTAGACCTGCACCAGGCTGGGAAGACTGAATCTGCAATAGGTAAGCAGCTTGGTTTGAAGAAATCAACTGTGTGAGCAATTATTAGGAAATGGAAGACATACAAGACCACTGATAATCTCCCTCGATCTGGGGCTCCACGCAAGATCTCACCCCGTGGGGTCAAAATGATCACAAGAACGGTGAGCACACGGGGGGACCTAGTGAATGACCTGCAGAGAGCTGGGACCAAAGTAACAAAGCCTACCATCAGTAACACACTACGCCGCCAGGGACTCAAATCCTGCAGAGCCAGACGTGTCCCCCTGCTTAAGCCAGTACATGTCCAGGCCGGTCTGAAGTTTGCTAGAGAGCATTTGGATGATCCAGAAGAAGATTGGGAGAATGTCATATGGTCAGATGAAACCAAAATATAACTTTTTGGTAAAACCTCAACTCGTCGTGTTTGGAGGACAAAGAATGCTGTGTTGCACCCAAAGAACACCATACCTACTGTGAAGCATGGGGGTGGAAACATCATGCTTCGGGGCTGTTTTTCTGCAAAGGGACCAGGACGACTGATCCGTGTAAAGGAAAGAATGAATGGGGCCATGTATCGTGAGATTTTGAGTGAAAACCTCCTTCCATTAGCAAAGGCATTGAAGATTAAATGTGGCTGGGTCTTTCAGCATGACAATGATCTCAAACACACTGCCCGGGCAACAAAGGAGTGGCTTCGTAAGAAGCATTTCAAGGTCCTGGAGTGGCCTAGACAGTCTCCAGATCTCAACCCCATAGAAACTCTTTGGAGGGAGTTGAAAGTTTGTGTTGCCCAGCAACAGCCCCAAAACATCACTGCACTAGAGGAGATCTGCATGGAGGAATGGGCCAAAATACCAGCAACAGTGTGTGAAAACCTTGTGAAGACTTACAGAAAACGTTTGACCTCTGTCATTGCCAACAAAGCGTATATAACAAAGTATTGAGATAAACTTTTGTTATTGACCAAATACTTATTTTCCACCATAATTTGCAAATAAATTCATAAAAAATCATACAATGTGATTTTCTGGATTTTTTTCCTCATTTTGTCTGTCATAGTTGAAGTGTACCTATGATGGAAATTACAGGCCTCTCTCATCTTTTTAAGTGGGAGAACTTGCACAATTGGTGGCTGACTAAATACTTTTTTTGCCCCACTGTATGTTAATATGGGCTATATTTAGCACTTTTCTGGGTTGCTTGATTGTTTTTAATGCTTTACTGGGAAGTGTATCAGAGGTAGACTTACTCATGTTATTTACATTGGAGCTGATAGAACAGGGTGAGCTGCATAAAGTGGTCTTCCTACTATTGCACACCACCTCAGTGCTAACAGTGTAACTCTAGTTTATAGGCTCATGATTACTGCTTACATTACATTTACATTACATTTAAGTCATTTAGCAGACGCTCTTATCCAGAGCGACTTACAAATTGGTGCATTCACCTTATGACATCCAGTGGAACAGTCACTTTACAATAGTGCATCTAAAACTTAAGGGGGGTGAGAGGGATTACTTATCCTATCCTAGGTATTCCTTAAAGAGGTGGGGTTTCAGGTGTCTCCGGAAGGTGGTGATTGACTCCGCTGTCCTGGCGTCGTGAGGGAGTTTGTTCCACCATTGGGGGGCCAGGGCAGCGAACAGTTTTGACTGGGCTGAGCGGGAGCTGTACTTCCTCAGTGGTAGGGAGGCGAGCAGGCCAGAGGTGGATGAACGCAGTGCCCTTGTTTGGGTGTAGGGCCTGATCAGAGCCTGGAGGTACTGAGGTGCCGTTCCCCTCACAGCTCCGTAGGCAAGCACCATGGTCTTGTAGCGGATGCGAGCTTCAACTGGAAGCCAGTGGAGAGAACGGAGGAGCGGGGTGACGTGAGAGAACTTGGGAAGGTTGAACACCAGACGGGCTGTGGCGTTCTGGATGAGTTGAAGGGGTTTAATGGCACAGGCAGGGAGCCCAGCCAACAGCGAGTTGCAGTAATCCAGACGGGAGATGACAAGTGCCTGGATTAGGACCTGCGCCGCTTCCTGTGTGAGGCAGGGTCGTACTCTGCGGATGTTGTAGAGCATGAACCTACAGGAACGGGCCACCGCCTTGATGTTGGTTGAGAACGACAGGGTGTTGTCCAGGATCACGCCAAGGTTCTTGGCGCTCTGGGAGGAGGACACAATGGAGTTGTCAACCGTGATGGCGAGATCATGGAACGGGCAGTCCTTCCCCGGGAGGAAGAGCAGCTCCGTCTTGCCGAGGTTCAGCTTGAGGTGGTGATCCGTCATCCACACTGATATGTCTGCCAGACATGCAGAGATGCGATTCGCCACCTGGTCATCAGAAGGGGGAAAGGAGAATATTAATTGTGTGTCGTCTGCATAGCAATGATAAGAGAGACCATGTGAGGTTATGACAGAGCCAAGTGACTTGGTGTATAGCGAGAATAGGAGAGGGCCAAGAACAGAGCCCTGGGGGACACCAGTGGTGAGAGCGCGTGGTGAGGAGACAGATTCTCGCCACGCCACCTGGTAGGAGCGACCTGTCAGGTAGGACGCAATCCAAGCGTGGGCCGCGCCGGAGATGCCCAACTCGGAGAGGGTGGAGAGGAGGATCTGATGGTTCACAGTATCGAAGGCAGCCGATAGATCTAGAAGGATGAGAGCAGAGGAGAGAGAGTTAGCTTTAGCAGTGCGGAGCGCCTCCGTGATACAGAGGAGAGCAGTCTCAGTTGAATGACTAGTCTTGAAACCTGACTGATTTGGATCAAGAAGGTCATTCAGAGAGAGATAGCGGGAGAGCTGGCCAAGGACGGCACGTTCAAGAGTTTTGGAGAGAAAAGAAAGAAGGGATACTGGTCTGTAATTGTTGACATCGGAGGGATCGAGTGTAGGTTTTTTCAGAAGGGGTGCAACTCTCGCTCTCTTGAAGACGGAAGGGACGTAGCCAGCGGTCAGGGATGAGTTGATGAGCGAGGTGAGGTAAGGGAGAAGGTCTCCGGAAATGGTCTGGAGAAGAGAGGAGGGGATAGGGTCAAGCGGGCAGGTTGTTGGGCGGCCGGCCGTCACAAGACGCGAGATTTCATCTGGAGAGAGAGGGGAGAAAGAGGTCAGAGCACAGGGTAGGGCAGTGTGAGCAGAACCAGCGGTGTCGTTTGACTTAGCAAACGAGGATCGGATGTCGTCGACCTTCTTTTCAAAATGGTTGACGAAGTCATCTGCAGAGAGGGGAGGGGGGGGGGAGGATTCAGGAGGGAGGAGAAGGTGGCAAAGAGCTTCCTAGGGTTAGAGGCAGATGCTTGGAATTTAGCGTGGTAGAAAGTGGCTTTAGCAGCAGAGACAGAGGAGGAAAATGTAGAGAGGAGGGAGTGAAAGGATGCCAGGTCCGCAGGGAGGCGAGTTTTCCTCCATTTCCGCTCGGCTGCCCGGAGCCCTGTTCTGTGAGCTCGCAATGAGTCATCGAGCCACGGAGCGGGAGGGGAGGACCGAGCCGGCCTGGAGGATAGGGGACATAGAGAGTCAAGGGATGCAGAGAGGGAGGAGAGGAGGGTTGAGGAGGCAGAATCAGGAGATAGGTGGGAGAAGGTTTGAGCGGAGGGAAGAGATGATAGGATGGAAGAGGAGAGAGTAGCGGGGGAGAGAGAGCGAAGGTTGGGACGGCGCGATACCATCCGAGTAGGGGCAGTGTGGGAGGTGTTGGATGAGAGCGAGAGGGAAAAGGATACAAGGCAGTGGTCGGAGACTTGGAGGGGAGTTGCAATGAGGTTAGTGGAAGAACAGCATCTAGTAAAGTAAATGAGGTCGAGCGTATTGCCTGCCTTGTGAGTAGGGGGGAGGGTGAGAGGGTGAGGTCAAAAGAGGAGAGGAGTGGAAAGAAGGAGGCAGAGAGGAAAGAGTCAAAGGTAGACGTGGGGAGGTTAAAGTCGCCCAGAACTGTGAGAGGTGAGCCGTCCTCAGGAAAGGAGCTTATCAAGGCATCAAGCTCATTGATGAACTCTCCGAGGGAACCTGGAGGGCGATAAATGATAAGGATGTTAAGCTTGAAAGGGCTAGTAACTGTGACAGCATGGAATTCAAAGGAGGCGATAGACAGATGGGTAAAAGCTGTAGGCTTTTGTAAGCCTACAGCTTACAAAAGCTGTAGGATCAACAGATGTATTCGGTGCAATTAGGGGTACATAAATTAAATTACTTACATTGTGTTTGCCAATGCCCCTAGGATCATGTAGATTTGATGCAGCATTGTGACGACTCATTGTCACAATGGTAGGGATTAACTGAGCTGGTCTCGGATCCTTTACCAGTCATTGTTTCAACACAGCCTTGAAATGCAAGGACAGTGTCCAGGAGCCAAGATGATTTGGATAGACTCCGTCATTCTTGTAGAGTATCTTCTGTTTCCAGAAGGTGTCAAAGTTATCAATACAAGTGCCTACAGCAGAGCTACAGTAGTCTGTAGCAAGGGTTTAGGCTGCTTTCCTAAAACAATAATTGTCCACCTTACAGTTCAGCTGTCAAATATTTGAACAATGAATGTATCAGGACATTGCATTCAAGGTTTAGGTGCAAGACTTAGATGTCAACTGTATGTTATTCATATTTTAATAAATATATACAGTACCAGTCAAAAGTTTGGCCACACCAACTCATTCAAGGGTTTTTCTTTATTTCATTTTTTTTCTTATTGAAAATACAGCTGTCCCGGTTGATATATTATCGAATAGATATTTGAAAAACACCTTGAGGGTTGATTATAAATGTTTGCCATGTTTCTGTCGATATTATGGAGCTAATTTGGAATATTTTTCGGCGTTGTCGTGACCGCAATTTCCGGTCGATTTCTCAGCCAAACGTGAAGAACTTGCGGATCTATTTCGGCTACAAAAATAATCTTTATGGAAAAAAGGAACATTTGCTATCTAACTGGGAGTCTCATGAGTGAAAACATCCGAAGCTCATCAAAGGTAAATTATTTAATTTGATTTCTTTTCTGATTTTCGTGACCAGGTTGCCTGCTGCTAGCTAGGCATAATGCTATGCTAGGCTATCGATAAACTTGAACAAATGCTTGTCTTGCTTTGGCTGTAAAGCATCATTTCAAAATCTGAGATGACAGGGTGAATAACAAAAGGCTAAGCTGTGTTTCAATATATTTCACTTGTGATTTCATGAATAAGAATATTTTCTAGTAATATTTTTAACCATTGCGTTATGCTAATTAGTGTCAGTTGATGACAATTCTCCCGGATCCGGGAGCGCTAGTTCCAAGAAACAAATCCCAATATATTTTAGATTTTAGATTCTTCAAAGTAGCCACCCTTTGCCTTGATGACAGCATTGCACACTCTTGTCACTCTCTCAACCAGCTTCACCTGGAATACTTTTCTAACAGTCTTGAAGGAGTTGTTGGCTGCGTTTCCTTCACTCTGCAGTCCAACTCATCCAAAACATCTCAATTGGGTTGAGGTTGGGTGATTGTGGGGGCCAGGTCATCTGATGCAGCACTAAATCACTCTCCTTCTTGGTGAAATAGCCCTTACAGAGTCTGGAGTTGTGTTGGGTCATTGTCCCGTGGAAAAACAAATGATAGCCCCAATAAGCGCAAACCAGATGGGATGGCGTATCGCTGCAGAATGCTGTGGTAGCCATGCTGGTTAAGTGTTCCTTAAATTCAAAATAAAACACTGACAGCAAAGCACCCCCACACCATCACACCTCCTCCTCCATGCTTTACGGTGGGAACCATACATGCGGAGTTCATCCCCTCACAAAGACAAGGCGGTTGGAAACAGAAATCTCAAATTTGGTCTCATCAGACCAAACGACAGATTCCCACCGGTCTAATGTCCATTGGTCGTGTTTCTTGGCCCAGCAAGTCTCTTCTTCTTATTGGTGTCCTTTAGTAGTGGTTTCTTTGCAGCAATTCGACCATGAAGGCCTGATTCACGCAGTCTCCCCTGAACAGTTGATGTTGAGATGTGTCTGTTACTTGAACTCTATGAAACATTTATTTGGGGTACAGTCTGAGGTGCAGTTAACTCTGTTGAACTTATCCTCTTCATTAGAGGTAACTCTGGGTTTTCCTTTCCTGTGGCGGTCCTCATGACAGCCAGTTTCACAATAGCACTTGATGGTTTTTGCGACTGCACTTGAAGAAACCTTTAACCTCTTGCTCCTACCTGGCACGCAGGCGTCCCATCTAGAGCTCTGGAAATGCAAATGCGCTACGCTAAATGCTAATAGTATTAGTTAAAACTCAAACGTTCATTAAAATACACATGCAGGGTATTGAATTAAAGCTACACTCGTTGTGAATCCAGGCAACAAGTCCGATTTTTAAAATGCTTTTCGGCGAAAGCATGAGAAGCTATTATCTGATAGCATGTAACACCCCAAAAGACCCGCAGGGGACGTAAACAAAATAATTAGCATAGTCGGCGCTACACAAACCGCACAAATAAAATATAAAACATTCATTACCTTTGACCATCTTCTTTGTTGGCACTCCTAGATGTCCCATAATCACTATTGGGTCTTTTTTTCGATTAAATCGGTCCATATATAGCCTAGATATCGATCTATGAAGACTGTGTGATAAACGCAAAAAAATAACGTTTCATAACGTAACGTCATTTTTTTAAATTCAAAAAGTCGACGATAAACTTTCACAAAACACTTCGAAATACTTTTGTAATGCAACTTTAGGTATTAGTAAACGTTAATAAGTGATTTAATTAATCACGAGACGAAGTGTTTTCTAAATAATGTCCGTGTATTTCTCAACCAAAATATCCGGTCGGAGACCTGAAGAAAAAGCCTGTCTCTTGTTCGTTTGACCAAGAAACAAATAATTGGCAAATGACAAGACTGTTGACATCGTCTGGAAGCTGTAGGTACTGCAACCTCAGCCCTATTTAATGTCTTTCGCCTATAACAATGGGTTGAAACGGCGGATGGATATATTTTTCCACTTTCAGTGATCAGATTTTCCTGCACTTTTCAATGAAACGCACGTTCTGTTAAAGTCACAGCCGTGATTTAACCAGTTTTATAAACGTCTGAGTGTTTTCTATCCACACATACTAATCATATGCATATACTATATTCCTGGCATGAGTAGCAGGGCGCTGAAATGTTGCGCGATTTTTAACAGAATGTTCGAAAAAGTAGAGGGTCGACTGAATAGGTTAAAGTTCTTGACGTTTTCTGGAATGACTGACCTTTCTTGTATTAAAGTAATGATAGACTGTGATTTCTCTTTGCTTATTTTGAGCTGTTCTGGCCATAATATGGACTTGGTATTTTACTAAATAGGGCTGTCTTCTGTATACCACCCCTACCTTGTCACAACACAACTAATTGGCTCAAACGCATTTAAAAAGGGAAGAAATTCCAATTCCTGTTAATTGAAATCCAGCTGACTACCACATGAAGCTGTCTGAGAGAATACTAAGAGTGTGCAAATCTGTCATGAAGGCAAAGGGTGGCTACTTTGAAGAATCTCAAATATAAAATATATTTTGATTTGTTTAACACTTTTTTGGTTACTACATGCTTCCATATGTGTTATTTCATAGTTGTGATGTCTTCACTATTATTGTACAATGTAGAAAATAGTAAAAACAAAGAACAACCCTGGAATGAGTAGGTGTGTCCAAACTTTTGACTGGTACTGTAAATATATAGCCTATGTAAAGGAAGAGAAGCTTCGGCCTATCCCCAGTGAGATAGAGATATGCCGTTGGCATGCTACAACACCAACATGCATTTATTTTGTCAGGTGACTACTGAATCTGCTATAGAGATATAGACGTACAGAAGGAGGGTCATTTGTACATTTTCGATCCAAATATTTTGTAGAAAGATGAGCATTATATTGTTTGACTATAGTAGTAACTGGTAGGCCAGGGAGCCTCCCGAGTGGCGCAGTATTCTAAGGCACTGCATCGCAGTTGCTAGCTGTGCCACTAGAGATCTTGGTTCAAGTCCAGGCTTTGTTGCAGCAGGCCGTGTATGGGAGTCCCCGAGGAGGGTTTGGCTGGCAAGGATGTCCTCGTCCCATCGGGCTCTAGTGAGAGCTTATGGGGCTCTAATTCCACTTATGGGGTATTGTGTATAGGCCAGTGACAAATAAAATCTCAATTTAATCCATTTGAAATTCCAGCTGCAACCCAACTAAATGCAGAAAAAGTCAAGGGGTGTGAATACTTTCTGAAGGCACTGTATGTCATCAGGACACAGCTTTTCCAGAATTTCTTATTCTTTTTTATCTTGTCATGTGTGCTCCCTCTCCGGCCTCTAGGTCACCAGGCTGCTCATTATGGCGCACACTGTTACCATCGTTACACGCATTATGACACTCACCTGGACTCCATCACCTCCTTGATTACCTGCCTTATATATGTCACTCCCTTTGGTTCCTTCCCCAGGCGTCATTGTTTCTGTTTCATGTCTGTGCGTTGTACGTGTTTCTTATTTTGTATTATGTCGTGTTTATTTATTAATACACTCAATCCCTGAACTTGCTTCCTGGCTCTCAGCGTGCAACGTTATAGATCTGCTCTTCTTTCAGTAGTTAGTCTATGAAAGTTGTTCAAGCTCTCATTCACCTTGGCCTAATACTATAGTACTGACCGGAATGTTAATTTAACACCAGCTCTCCAACAGTAATGAGTTTCAGTCTGTTATGCTTGAATTGCATTGAAACCCCCAATTAACACATATATTCAATGATTTGTCTTATCTATCACCTTCAGCAGATATGAAGAGATTCTAGTGATACTTTACGAACCAGATTCGACAACCCGCAGTGCAGACAGCAGGGTAGGGCACATTCTAAATGAATGTGAAAAGATTTAATTTATTAATCAGTTAGTTCTTAAATAAAGATTGAGCTCGACTGTAACAGAGTAGTGGGGACCACCCCACTGTGCTGCTAGCTGGTGTCTGATAGGGACAGATGCTTGAGAGGGTGACAGACCACGACCACCCACACTCTTCCTGTCCCACCTCCTCGTTCCATCTGACCCGCCCTCTACATGAGCATCTGCTTCCTCATGGCTAGCTGTTGTCCCAGTAACCATGTGACCCTTGACCTTACTTGTGGTGATTTTAGGGTGGGTGACTGTCTCAGGGGGCATCCTCTGACCCCTCCCGCCCTCAGTTTGACCTCTATAGGTCAGTGAGGTGTGTTCAGTCACCTCTGAGGGTCGCCCTGACCTAAACTGGGTTAGGAGCGGGATTTGGTCGTAAACTTCTGCTTCCTTCTGACCTTTCAGGGGGATTGGGATTGGCTCTCTGTCAGCATTTAGCACTCTTCTGAAACCAGTGGATTAGGAGATTGAGTGAAACATTGAAACCCTGAGAGGTTTAACCCTCTGCCTGGGTCAGTTTGTAGTTTTGGAATGCATTGCCAGGATGGAGTTTTATAACCTTGGCGGTTCTTGTCTCTTTTACTATCTGATCCTCTTAAAGGTGTTGGTCATGGAAAAGTTAAACATGGACATCCACACACCCTGCAACACTCTCCTCTCACCTACAGACCTCACGCCTGTCTCCGACATCACCACCCCACTCAACTCATAGGATCTCTCTCTCTCTCTCCCTATCAGCCCTCTTTCATGCCACTAACTAATAAGCAACCACACTGTTATGTTCAACCGGGCCTCATAAAAGTTGTGTGTATGCCACTAGGTTGTATAAGTGCCCTCCCCACCTCACTGGCCACGGGCCAGGGTTCTGTGAATTTAATTCATCTTAATTAATCATAATTATTGCTAATCCCCCTCTCTGGACCCCCAACATGGATAACGAGCATGTAATCTAACAGAGTTAACAGAGAGAGGTTGCCAAGCCACCTTACATTCACAGGATCAGGGAGAAAGACTGATAGAGAAAGATAGAGGTTGAGGTGAAATGTGAATGAGGCCAAGTTAAGCATTGGAGACCTGCAGGGGAGAGCCTTCAGCAGGAGCAGCACGGAGCCCCTAATTACACTGTTACTGTAGTTAGTACTGCTCGGAGACAGAGCAAGTAACCTGCCTACAGCACACAACAAACTCTCGCTCTCACACACATCACACACAGACATCACACATAGCCTCTTAAACCTACAGTTACACTCTTAGAATGTTCCTGGATTTGTATATTCTCACTTATTTCTGCATGATATCCACACTGCTCTATTACGTGGTGTTGTGTCTGTGCTGTTTCATATCATCCGTCTGTGTTCTTTTCCAGACCAGTCTCAGGAACAGAGGTACAACTCCATTGCCGTGGCGGGGGCAGTGATGGGGGCGGTCCTCGCCCTCTTCCTCATTGCCGTCTTCACCATCATCATCCTCACCGCACGGAAGACCTCGTCCCCAGTGTACACAGACAAAGTGTGAGTTAAAGTGATGTCACTGTATTCTACGGCAGTAGCTAATCAATTAAGCCATGAGTTATATCATCAACTGATATGTTTTGTGACTGTATCATATCAGCATACAGTCGAACTCAAATCCAAAAGGATGTCCTACACATACTGCGTTTTGTGTCATTCCACTGCAGTGTACCATAAAATGGTGTCTGGTGCAGGGAAGTAAAGAGGTGGTGGTATAAAGTTGAGGTGTGACAGGTAATTGCAGTCTTGGCAGGAGTTCCTTGTCTTGTTTAGCTGAGTAAGTTTCTATTGATAGACCTGCGCTCATGTTAACGTTGGGGCAAGGAGAAGGAAGGAACCTTTAGATTCAATTATTTACAGTACATGAGAGTTGGGTCACTCCCTGCCCAAGAGGTCTGTCACTGGCATCTGACCATGTGTGCGTAGGTGGATTCTAGTGATTAAGTTGATTCTAGTGATTTGGAAGCCGCAAAATAAGTGGCTGGTATAATATTTAAACTCATATCTGTGTGTCCTCCTGTCCTCCTTTTAGGATGAGGTTTTATGTCAGACACACACAAATACACACATTTCCCAATACAGGATGTGAAGCAAAACAATAGCATGTTTTTCTCATTGGTTTATCCTCCTATTACAGCATAGATATGGAGATCCACCCGGCATCTCTATCCCCACGGGGATTACATAATTTCTGTTTCCCTTTTGTTCATGAAAGGCCTCCTCAATCCCACACCTCCCCTGTCTGTCTGCATTTCCTCACCGTCCATTCACAGATTCAGTTTCTGACACCCGGGACGAGCTGGCCAATCAGCCGCTCCCGTTCCATAGAACTGGGCGGATCCTAGCAGAGCATCACTCCCAGATGATGTTCTTCATGAGGGAGACAGAGATAAACACAGTGAGCTGAGGAGGATGTGTCTAATGTGGGAACAATCAGCCTGTGGTTCTACAGCCTTTATTAACGTACATTGCACACTGTTAAACACTGCATGCAGGGGAGGGTTCAACTACAATACAGAATAATGTACATTAATTAATACATGAATGTACAATACCGTACATTGATGTGAATGTACAATACAGTACATTGATGTACATTACAATAGAGAGAATGGGAGTTGTTGGGCTGTAGGCAGTCCTGCTAAAAGGCTTTCATTCATCTGTCATGGTAGCAGTTTAGGATAAAGCCTTTGGAGACCCTCTCAGCTTGCGGGAGGTGGGGTTGTTTGGATCTTTGTGTGTGTGTGTGTGTGTGTGTGTGTGTGTGTGTGTGTGTGTGTGTGTGTGTGTGTGTGTGTGTGTGTGTGTGTGTGTGTGTGTGTGTGTGTGTGTGTGTGTGTGTGTGTGTGTGTGTGTGTGTGTGTGTGTGTGTGTGATTATACAGTTGAAGTTGGAAGTTCACATACATTTTAGCACATACACCTTATACACATTTAAACTCTGTTTTCCTGACATTCCTGACATTTAATCCTAGGAAACATTTCCTGTCTTAGGTCAGTTAGGATCACCACTTTATTTAAGAATGTGAAATGTCAGAATAATAGTAGAGAGAATTATTTATTTCAGCTTTTATTTCTTTCATCACATTCCCAGTGGGTCAGAAGTTTACATAAACTCAATTAGTATTTGGTAGCATTGCCTTGAAATCGCTTAACTTGGGTCAAACGTTTCAGGTAGCCTTCCACAAGCTTCACACAATAAGTTGCGACCAAGCTTTAAACTCCTGACTGATGTCTTGAGATGTTGCTTCAATATATCCACATACTTTTCCTCCCTCATGATGCCATCTATTTTGTGAAGTGCACCAGTCCCTCCTGCAGAGAAGCACCCCCACAACATGATGCTGCCACCCCCGTGCTTCACTGTTGGGATAGTGTTCTTCGGCTTGCAAGCCTCCACCTTTTTCCTCCAAACATAATGATGGTCATTATGGCCAAACAGTTCTATTTTTGTTTCATCAGACCAGAGGACATTTCTCCAAAAAGTAGTTTGTGCAGTTGCAAACTGTAGTCTGGCTTTTTTATGGCGGTTTTGGAGCAGTGGCTTCTTCCTTACTGAGCGGCCTTTCAGGTTATGTCGATATAGGACTCGTTGCACTGTGGATATAGATACTTTTGTACCTGTTTCCTCCAGCATCTTCACAAGGTCCATTGGTGTTGTTCTGGGATTGATTTTCCCCATTCGCACCAAAGTACATTCATCTCTAGACGCCAGAAAGCGTCTCCTTGCTGAGTGGTATGGCGGCTGCGTGGTCCCATGGTGTTTATACTTGCGTACTATTGTTTGTACAGATGAACGTGGTATATTTTTTTTCTGAGGTCTTGGTTGATTTCTTTTAATTTTACAATTTTCCCACTGAGTTTGAAGGTAGGCCTTAAAATACATCCACAGGTACACCTCCAATTAACTCAAATGATGTCAATTAGCCTATCATAAGCTTCTAAAGCCATGACATTATTTTCTGGAATTTTGCAACCTGTTTAAAGGCACAGTCAACTTAGTTTATGTAAACTTCTGACCCACTGGAATTGTGATACAGTGAATTATAAGTGAAATCATCTGTCTGTAAACAATTGTTGGAAAAATTACTTGTGTCATGCACAAAGTAGATGTCCTAACCGACTTGCCAAAACTATAGTTTGTTAACAAGACATTTTTGGAGGGGTTGAAAAACGAGTTTTAATGACTCTAAACTAAGTGTATGTAAACTTCCGACTTCAACTGAATGTATGCTTGACTCTTACTCACCCTATCCTTACATTCTAGCAGTTTCTTATTAAGAGCACTAGTTTAATCCTGAAAATAATGGTGATAATAAGCCTAGATTGTTTCACTAGTTTCGCCATTGATCCAAGGTGTTTTTTAACCATTATGATAGTAGTCTGATCGCTTTGTTAAATCTCGACTCTGGCTCTTTCACTGGAGTTTCACATTTGGATTCAACAGCCGTTTGTCCCCACGGCCTTGGAGCTGGTGAGTGTGAGAGCAGATTCTCAGTCTGACTGTTGGAGAAGACTCTAATACATCCAGTCTGGCCAAAAGAAACATGACCCTGATCTGAAACCCAGTATTGAACAGCTGTGTGCGAATGGAAAGAAATACTTTCTGTCCCTGCATGAGTGTGTGTGTGTGTGTGCGTGTGTGTGTGTGTGTGCCACATTACTCGACTACTCAAACACACCACACAAACACGCGCGCGCACACACACACACACACACACGCACGCACGCACGCACGCACGCACGCACGCACGCACGCACGCACGCACGCACGCACGCACGCACGCACGCACGCACGCACACACACACACACACACACACACACACACACACACACACACACACACACACACACACACACACACACACACACACACACACACACACACACACACACACACACACACAGGTCCAGACGGGTGTGTCTACTCTACTCTGGGCCTTCTTGGTGTGTGTCTGATGCCCAAAAAAAGGCGGTCGTCCTGAGTGTAACCCCGGCTGTGTCCCCCTGAGGGCGTCCCTATTGACCCTGTGGGCCCGGCTGAGTAGTTCCAGGCCTCATCCCTCTCTGTCATCACACACACATTAAAGCCCAGGTCTTCTCCTAATGGATCCGGTGCAGTCTACTGTCACACAGGCTACTGTGGGAAACACACGCAAGTTCATTAACTATACATCAACCATGTCTTCTCTCCAGGTGTCATCCAAGTAGGAGAGAAGGAGCTGGAGTCCTAGGAGTAAGGCAGTTAGTTATAAGGGATGTACTTTAGGGTGATCAATCTTTTTAGAAATCAATGATTATGACGAGAGGTAATAAATGACCAAGGTCCAAGTGTATATGTTTTTGATCAGTGGGGGAAGGTTGCAAAAATTAACTATGAACTCAAGCTGCTTTCCAATTCTCTGGAGTGTGAGGGTCATCACTACAATAATAGGAAGTATATCCACAGCCTAACATTACATGTCCCTGTTTGTATGACCTGGGTGAAGGACAACAATTTGGAGTTAGAGCAAGAGCGATGATACTACATCTCTCCAAAACAGGAGTAAAGTGTAGAGGAAAGAGCTGACAGTGTAGTGGAGTGAAGATGCTGTGATGGTTGTGTGAGGCGAAGTAGGAGGATGGTTTTTACGACTAGTGTTTAGAATAGGATCCATTGGAGGGGAGTTGGTCAGTGTTTTGCTGGTGGAGGGGGATTGATGTTGAGGGGAACTTGAGTGGGGTTTGAAGGATGTGGGAGGAGATTAGGTTGATTGGTAAGCCAAGCGTGAGGTGAGCCTTGATTAGGGATGGATGTTAACCTAATGATTCTATTCAACCCGGCTTAGTACCTGTCAATTCTAGTCTGCAATTGATTTAATTCATAGTGGAAACCGTTCCTAACAATTGAATTAATCTGGTCCAACCACTTTGCAATTACCTGGTTTGCCATCTCACAATAATATGTCTTACGGTGTGAGTTTTAGTCACTGTCTGCTTACATTTTAAGAGTGACATCAAATGTTTTTTATTTTCTCCTGTCTCCCTGCAGGATTGATCTACCTCCAACACACAAGCCACCTCCTCCATACACAGAGAGACCCCCAGCCATCCCTCTGGCTGTCCATGCACCACAGGTGGCCTCCCTGTCGCAGGTAAACACTGCACTGCTACACTGCTATTATTGAACACCGCCCTCTGCAACTAGATCCTGGATTTCCTGAAGGGCCAACCCCAGGTGGTGAGGGTAGGCAACATCACCTCCGCCACGCTGACCCTCAACACAGGGGCCCCACAGGGTTGTGGGCTTAATCCCCTCCTGTACTCCCTCTTCACCCACAACTGCGTGGCCAAACACGACTCCAATCATCATCAATATTGCTGATGAAAGGTATTAGGCCTGATCACTGGCAACAACCTGTCAAGACGACAACCTCTCCCTCAACGTCAGTAAGACCAAGGAGCTGATCGTGGACTACAGGAAACGGAGTGGCGAGCATACCCCATCCACATCGACAGGGCTGCAATGCAGAGGGTCGAGAGCTTCATGTTCCTCAGGGTCTAAATCAATAAGGATTTAAATTGGTCCACTCACACGTGCACAGTTGTGTAGAAGGCGAGACAGCTCCTCTTCCCTTTCAGGAAGTGGTAAAGGTTTGGTATGGGCCCTCAAATTCTTAAAAAGTTATGCAGCTGCACCATTAAGAGCATCTTGACTGGCTGCATCACTGCTTGGAATGACAACTGCACCGCCCTCAATTGCATGGCACTACAGAGGGTGGTGCAGACAGCCCAGTACATCACTGGGGTCATGCTCCCTGCCATCAAGGACCTCTATATCAGGCGGTGTGAAAGGAAGGCCCGTACAATTGTTAAATACTCCAGCCACCCAAGCCATAGACTGTTTTTCTCTGCTTCTGCGTGACAATCGGTACCGGTGCATCAAATCTGACACCAACAGGCTTCTGAACCATTTCTATCCCCAAACCATAAGACTGCCAAATAGCTAAAATAATAATAATATAATAATAATAATAATATAATAATAAATAATGGCTACACAGACTATCTGAGTTGACCCTTGTATTTTTTTATACATTTTTTTGCACTGTCTCTGCACACTCACAGGACTCTACACACTCACGCACACTGACACTCCAACACACTGTCATGACGTTGGCCTCTTTGGCTATAGCAAGCCCCATCCCCCTCTCCCTGCCTCCCCCTTTGCCTCCTTCAACTAAGTTGCTGTGGTCAGAGAGGTCGTAAATTCCTGAGAAGACCCTGCCACATGGCCACACAGTTTAGAGAGAGTAGATTTTCATGGAGAACAAAGGAAATCCTTCCACCTCACAGAACTTGAGGTATGAACATATTTAATCTTCCGGAGAAAGTATAAAAAATGAAGAATCCAGCTACGAACTGGTTCGTTTGTTACAACTTGGGGAAGCTCATGGGAGACGGTGTGGCCACATTACCATAAAGCTGTTTATATAATAGCCTCAGATATGAGGTTTACATTTAATTGTTGTATAAGATGAATGAGTGAGTATGATACTGTTTGTATAATTGTGTAGTATGATTTTGGACTGTTTAATGAAGACAAATACAATTCCCTTTTGATTTGAACTAATTCAGAGGACCGCCCCTGAGCCCAGTTAGGGTCAGGCCTCCTGGGACAGCCTTCTGAATAAAACCCCCACTCGGGTTTTCGATCAGCAGACCGAGCTTACCTCAATTACGAGATGGCTAAAGGTTGCAGACCATGTTTCTCTCAATCACCGGAGCACAAAGGTTGTAGACCATTGCTGAATCTTTTAACCATACCACGTGGTTAAACTCTTAGACTGTCGATTACCTCAATTACGAGATGGCTAAAGGTTGCAGACCATGTTTCTCTCAATCACCGGAGCACAAAGGTTGTAGACCATTGCTGAATCTTTTAACCATACCACGTGGTTAAACTCTTAGACTGTCGATGCCGACAGAATAAGAACAAGTCTTTGATATTAATTACTAGTCTGCAGCTAGGAATTCGGTATCATTGAACGCGAAGAAAGACAACTGCCGAAACACAAATGAATGAATGTCACTCTGAACTATCCCCTCTAACCACAACCGAGAGAGAAAGGGAGAGAGATGGACAATTCTACAAAAGAAACTAACTTTTCACCAGAGATCAAGACGACACACTGAGCATAAATATATATATATTGATTGCAATTGTTCCCGAATGAATGAGCGTTCATGTGCAAAGGATTAGCATTTCAATTGTTATAATTATCACTGTAGAGACTTCTTCGTCGACCCCCACTTCCCCTTTTGTCTAACAAGCCGCCATGCCGGTTTAGCCCACTAGGGCACATTCTCCTATCATTTCATTTAACCACATTTACCTTGTTTGTTTGTTTGTTTATGCATTTCTGTGAATTACTTAGTTAGTAATAAATAAATGATTTAAGACTATTGATGTATGGATGAGTCATAGTGAAGACTGGGTTTGTGCAGATAACCAACAATTTACGACGTTTGGAATGAGACTAACGTGAGGTAAAGTAAATAATTCATTAATTCGAAGACTAATTGATCAGATAAAATATCTGAAAAGTTATTTTAGGAAATTATAACTTTGTAATCTGAATACTTTTCCTTGGTGCCCCGACTTCCTAGTAATTATGGTTACATGATTAATCAGTCTAATCACGTAATAACTAATTACAGAGAATCTTTGATAAAAAATCAGTCTATCCGTCTTCAGTTAATGATAGTAAAGATGCGACAACACACATAACATGCACACACATTTATACTGACTCTACACACATACACACATGCTCACATACAATCATAATTTATGCTACTGCTTCTCTGTTTATCATATATCCTGATGCGTAGTCAACTTACCCAATACATGCAGTATTTATCTCTATCACTCCAATATTCCTGCACATTGTAAATTATGGTATTGGAACTGACCCTGTAAACAGCTTGTTACTTAATTTTTATTTCTTGTGTGTTTTTGCTCTTGTGTTATTTTTAGTACCACATTGATATTGATTACTGCATTGTTGGGTTTGGAACTTGCAAGAAAGGCATTTCACTGTACTTGTGCCCGTGACATTAAAACTATACACTTTATTATGTGTAGGGTTGCAGGTGGTGCTAGGGTTAGGGCTACATCTGGGTTTAGGGTTGTGGTTAAGATTTAAGGTTGAACAGTGATGTAGACATGAAGCTCCTAACATCCCACATGAAATATAGTACTTATAATTCTGTAGTAAACTGTAGTGAAATGTAGTATACTGGATAGTACTATACTATACACTGTAGTATCCCTTGATCATGTGTAATTAGTACTTAAAGAACTATATCATGTTGTAGTATACTGTAGAATACTAGCTATACTACTCGTAAAGAATGATCAACGATGGGCTATGTATTCTATGGAAAATAATGAACAACGTGGAAGGTGTGTTCCAAGATGTGCAAGCGTTGAAAATGTGTTCAACACCCACTGAAGTAGCTAGCAAGTTTACTAGATAGCAACAGTAGGTGCCATGGTAACCAAACAAACATACCTCGGCAAGACGGAGCTGCTCTTCCTCCCGGGGAAGGACTGCCCGTTCCATGATCTCGCCATCACGGTTGACAACTCCATTGTGTCCTCCTCCCAGAGCGCTAAGAACCTTGGCGTGAACACCCTGTCGTTCTCAACTAACATCAAGGCGGTGGCCCGTTCCTGTAGGTTCATGCTCTACAACATCCGCAGAGTACGACCCTGCCTCACACAGGAAGCGACGCAGGTCCTAATCCAGGCACTTGTCATCTCCCGTCTGGATTACTGCAACTCGCTGTTGGCTGGGCTCCCTGCCTGTGCCATTAAACCCCTACAACTCATCCAGAACGCCGCAGCCCGTCTGGTGTTCAACCTTCCCAAGTTCTCTCACGTCACCCCGCTCCTCCGCTCTCTCCACTGGCTTCCAGTTGAAGCTCGCATCCGCTACAAGACCATGGTGCTTGCCTACGGAGCTGTGAGGGGAACGGCACCTCAGTACCTCCAGGCTCTGATCAGGCCCTACACCCAAACAAGGGCACTGCGTTCATCCACCTCTGGCCTGCTCACCTCCCTACCACTGAGGAAGTACAGTTCCCGCTCAGCCCAGTCAAAACTGTTCGCTGCTCTGGCCCCCCAATGGTGGAACAAACTCCCTCACGACGCCAGGACAGCGGAGTCAATCACCACCTTCCGGAGACACCTGAAACCCCACCTCTTTAAGGAATACCTAGGATAGGATAAAGTAATCCTTCTCACCCCCTTTAAGATTTAGATGCACTATTGTAAAGTGACTGTTCCACTGGATGTCATAAGGTGAATGCACCAATTTGTAAGTCGCTCTGGATAAGAGCATCTGCTAAATGACTTAAATGTAAATGTATATGATGTAAATGTAATACTTGCTAGTTTAGCCTACCAAACCATCAATCCTAGCTTGCTATTATGAAAACAGAATTCAACAATACCAATACTGTTTTCAATTCGACTTTTGCTTTCAAAAGTAGGTCAAACAAAACTTGTAAAAATGATCTATAGCCATTGAATTATACCGTGCAAATATACTGTATGTTATTGGGAAATAATGCACACACTAGAATTCCCTTCAAGTCAATCCGAAAGGAGTATTCAACAATGCCATGGGATAAACTGTATTATAAACTGGGTGGTTCGAGTCCTGAATGTTGATAAAATCAAATCAAATGTATTTATATAGCCCTTCGTACATCAGCTGATATCTCAAAGTGCTGTACAGAAACCCAGCCTAAAACCCCAAACAGTAAGCAATGCAGGTGTTGAAGCACGTTGGCTAGGAAAAACTCCATAGAAAGGCCAAAACCTAGGAAGAAACCGAGAGAGGAACCAGGCTATGAGGGGTGGCCAGTCCTCTTCTGGCTGTGCCGGGTGGAGATTATAACAGAACATGGCCAAGATGTTCAAATGTTCATAAATGACCAGCATGGTCAAATAATAGGTCTGGGACAGGTAGCACGTCCGGTGAACAGGTCAGGATTCCATAGCCACAGGCAGAACAGTTGAGAGAGAAACTGGAGCAGCAGCACGACCAGGTGGACTGGGGACAGCAAGGAGTCATCATGCCAGGTAGTCCTGAGGCATGGTCCTACGGCTCAGGTCCTCCGAGAGAGAGAAAGAAAGGGAGAAAGAGAGAATTAGAGAGAGCATACTTAAATTCACACAGGACACCGGATAAGACATGAGAAGTACTCCAGATATAACAAACTTACCCTAACCCCCCGACACATAAACTACTGCAGCATAAATACTGGAGGCTGAGACAGGAGGGGTCAGGAGACACTGTGGCCCCATCCGATGATACCCCTGGACAGGGCCAAACAGGAAGGATATAACCCCACCCACTCTGTTAAAGCACAGCCCCCACACCACTAGAGGGATATCCTCAACCACTAACTTACCATCCTGAGACAAGGCAGAGTATAGCCCACAAAGATCTCCGCCACGGCACAACCCAAGGGGGGGGGGGCAACCCAGACTCAAGTGACCGCACCCCTCCTAGGGACGGCATGAAAGACCACCAGTAAGCCAGTGACTCAGCCCCTGTAATAGGGTTAGAGGCAGAGAATCCCAGTGGAAAGAGATGAACCGGCCAGGCAGAGACAGCAAGGGCGGTACATTGCTCCAGAGCCTTTCCGTTCACCTTCACACTCCTGGGCCAGACTACACTCAATCATATGACCCACTGAAGAGATGAGTCTTCATTAAAGACTTAAAGGTTGAGACCGAGTTTGTGTCTCTCACATGGGTAGGCAGACCATTCCATAAAAATGGAGCTCTATAGGAGAAAGCCCTGCCTCAAGCTGTTTGCTTAGAAATTATAGGCACAATTAGGAGGCCTGCATCTTGTGACCGTAGTGTACGTGTAGGTATGTACGGCAGGACCAAATCAGAGAGATATGTAGGAGCAAGCCCATGTAATGCTTTGTAGGTTAGCAGTAAAACCTTGAAATCAGCCCTTGCCTTGACAGGAAGCCAGTATAGGGAGGCTAGCACTGGAGTAATATGATTTTAAAAATGTGGTTCTAGTCAGGATTCTAGCAGCCGTATTTAGCACTAACTGAAGTTTATTTAGTGCTTTATCCGGGTAGCCGGAAAGTAGACCATTGCAGTAGTCTAACCTAGAAGTAACAAAAGCATGGATAAATTTTTCTGCATAATTTTTGGACAGAAAGTTTCTGATTTTTGCAATGTTATGTAGATGAAAAAAAGCTGTCCTTGAAACAGTCTTGATATGTTCGTCAAAAGAGAGGTCAGGTTCCAGAGTAACGCCGAGGTCCTTCACAATTTTATTAGAAACGACTGTACATCCATTAAGATTAATTGTCAGATTCAACAGATGATCTCTTTGTTTCTTGGGACCTAGAACAAGAATCTCTGTTTTGTCCGAGTTTAAAAGTAGAAAGTTTGCAGCCATCCACTTCGTTATGTCTGAAGCACAGGCTTCTAGCGAGGGCAATTTTGGGGCTTCATCATGTTTCATTGAAATGTACAGCTGTGTGTCATCTGCATAGTAGTGAAAGTTAACATTATGTTTTCGAATGACATCCCCAAGAGGTAAAATATATAGTGAAAACAATAGTGGTCCTAAAACAGAACCTTGAGGAACACCGAAATGTACAGGTGATTTGTCAGAGGACAGACCATTCACAGAGACAAACTGATATCTTTCTGGCAGATAAGATCTAAACCAGGCCAGAACTTGTCCGTGTAGACCAATTTGGGTTTCCAATCTCTCCAAAAGAATGTGGTGATCGATGGTATAAAAAGCAGCACTAAGGTCTAGGAGCACGAGGACAGATGCAGAGCCTCGGTCTGATGCCATTAAAAGGTTATTTACCACCTTCACAAGTGCAGTCTCAGTGCTATGATGGGGTCTAAAACCAGACTGAAGCATACATTGTTTGTCTTCAGTGAGTTGCTGCGCAACAGCCTTTTCTATATCACTACAAGAATATATACATTTTAGTAATTTATCAGATGCACACACAGACAAGAATACTATTGAAACCACACACTAGTAAGGTTTCTTTTCTCCCTGTTATTAAATTAATATCTGTGTATGTAGAGCTTGGGTCTAGTATTTCTAACAATGGCTGCTGTCTGTTTGGACTACTGGGAGAACAGTCCTTTCCTTTCAATTAGCATCTCTCCTTTGTGAGCCCCTCTCTACTGATTCAGTGCCAACCTAAACAACATCCTTTTCAACTCACACATCTTGATATTCTTTTTTAGCTGCATATATTTAGGATTGAAATGGAAAGTTTTTTACATTTCTGGAATATGATATGTTTATTGTATATCAACAGCGACTGAGAGTGTCATCCCGTCCTCTTTGTTGTGTGTTGCAGGCTCGCAGGGCTGATAGACAGTTTGAGATGGCAGAGAGAACACCCACCAGGCTCGCGCACCAGGAACCCCAAAGCCCCTCCCATCAGCCACTGTCTTATCAGGAATGGGTGTGTCACCAGCATGGGACGGACCGCATCTTCATCAACCACCGGGAAAACTATGTGTGACAGACACATCTTGAGCCCTTCTATGGACCTGTCACTCACCCCGCCCACACCCAACGCCATGCCATGTATGCTCACAGAGGTCATCCTTTACAATGTGAAGAACACAGGCATTTGAGAGCAGCAGTTATCAGCTGTAAGAAACAAGACTAATGAGGCCGAAGCATAAACTGCTGAGTTTCACGAAGGAACACATCCATACACCCCCTCCACTCCACTACCATAAACCACCACACACCCTTTCTGTTCCCAACCACATTAATAAACAGAGCATAACAGTAGGGGGAATGGGAGGAAACCGACTTGGTACAGTACGACAAAATAGATATTTAAAACAACTAATCTCTGTTGTGTACTATATATATATATAGGAGTGGAATAATATGAAAACACCATACTAATATTTAACATGTATAGGAATTAAATAAGTTACTATGTCACTGTAGCTATAGGGATATTGTAATTATGTGATAATCCTGTGTTCAGTTATGCTTTTTGAATTAGATTTAAACCTAATTAAAACATCTTATATAATCCCACAGCACCCCCTAACACTAGTACTTGACTTGTTCCCCCCTAATATCACTGACTTTGCTGATAGCTACTTTATTGAGGAAAAATGTACTGACTATGACTGAGATATGTGATAGCTATTTTAAGATGAATGCACTAACTGTAAGTCACTTGATAAGAGCGTCTGCTAAACTACTAAAATAAATGTAATCATTATTTATATAATTGTGGTAATAAATATCAGACATATCTCAAAATGGTTCTGGTAAACACGCAGCCAATTTAGTAGGATTCTAACTTTCTGGTATAAGAACAAAGATGGCAACATTGTCTGAAGCAGGGTTTCCTGAACTCGGTCCTGGCACGCCCCCCGGGTGCACGTTTCGTCTTCTGCCCTATCGCTACACAGGTGATTTAGATAATCAACTTGTCATCAAGCTCTGATGATTTGAATCAGCTGTATAGTGTAAGGGGAAAATAACTAAAAGTACACCCAGGGCGGGCCCCAGTACCGAGTTTGGAAAATCCTGGTCTGAAGGACCAGGCACCAGTATTACATCAGGATCAAGTACTGTATTTCATTGAGTAGGCTATATCAGATAGTAACATATAATGTAAATTCGCTGTATACAAATGTTCAGAACTAAAATGTTCAGAAAAGATAAATGTGGTGTAGTTCTAGTGTTTTGAGAAGTCAACTGAATCATGTAAAATATTTACTTCCGTACATGAAATTTAAACATGAATCGTTCTTTCGTCAGTGAGAAAATCATATTTTGTTTTTTTTCATTGCAAGTTTGTAATTTTTGAAATTTTCTTGTGCCATGTTAATATTTGAAGGGGGATTTTTTTCCCACTATATATATGATCCGTTTTTAAAATTGTAATTCTTCCATTGTGACTAGTTAAATATATGCAGTGTTTTCTTTTTTATATATATTAAACATTATGTTTATTACACAGTAGTATTTTTTTTTACCATCATATTTATACAATATAAGTAGTCTGTTTATATATGGTCAAATGATAGGAAGGGCAGTATCAGCCCTAGACAGGATTCTGCTAAGGACCTGAGCCCCACATAACAGAGTGCTGATGATCTAGGCCTCTGTGCTTCTCCTCTCCTGGCCAGGCTGGTTCTCCTCTCCTGGCCAGGCTGGTTCTCCTCTCCTGGCCAGGCTGGTAGGGACCAGGGCTCTAGCTGAGCTCCAACCCACAATAAGGCCATTGTTTGTTTCCCTGTCACTGGTGAATAAGCTCTCAGGAATGCAATAACTATTAAAATATACAAATGTGTCAATTCCTGGGCAAACCTTGCTCAGTTTCCATCAGCTAACAAACTGCCCGGCTGATGCACGAGTAGAACGGCATAAGTGTGTGAGGGGCTAGTTTCACTTTTGTAGTTCTACTATACAACTTAAGTATCGTTATGATCGTATGTGTAGGATAGCATTGGTGGTTTGGGAACTGATCTCAGCACATTCCTAAAGAGGCTACCTCATCCTGCATAAGGCTGCCAGCTCATAAATAGTTAAAAGTAATGTTTAATTTAGACTAGTCTTAAAGGAAAACAATACATTTTAGAAATGAAATATGAGTTTATGAATGGATTTTCAGTTTGTTCACATGTTCACAGAGGGATTTCTTCTTTTGGCCAGTAGCTGTCCTGTGTACTGGCCTCTTCCAGACATACATTCTCCCTGTTAGTTTAATGAATAGTGCTCCCCTGTTAATGTGCTGGTGTACAGGCCAGATAGAGAATGAGGAATGTCTCCCACGCAGGTACAGCCAAGAAATATATCTATAATAATCGTATGCCTGCAGAGACACCTGAGGGAGACCTGTGTGAAGAGCGCAGCCAGCTCTCTGTCCAATTGACAGATACAGTGGGGAGAACAAGTATTTGATACACTGCCAATTTTGCAGGTTTTCCTACTTACAAAGCATGTAGAGGTCTGTAATTGTTATCATAGGTACACTTCAACTGTGAGAGACGGAATCTAAAACAAAAATCCAGAAAATCACATTGTATAATTTTTAAGTAATTAATTATAATTTTATTGCATGACATATTGCATGAGTAAAACGGTGACGTGAGAGTGATTATATGTGACCCATAACAGTGGTTAAAACCTTTTGAGGTGTTGTTAAACTAGTGCAGCCACACACACACACACTCTCTCTCTCTCTCTCTCTCTCTCTCTCTCTCTCTCTCTCTCTCTCTCTCTCTCTCTCTCTCTCTCTCTCTCTCTCTCTCTCTCTCTCTCTCATAGGGGGCCAGACTCGGGGGATAGGGGGCCAGACTCGTGCAATTTACTGCCCTTAAGAGGAGGGGCTTGGCCTTTCTTCTTCACCTGAGCTGTTTGTCACGTTATTTATTTTACTGCTGGAAAATGTGGATGAAGAAATACAGTGACATGGAGACGGGTATGGAATAATTGATGGCTTTGTGAAAAAAGAAGGGATGAAGGATGAGGGAGGGGAGATGAGAGGGGCGAGTCTTTAATAGCATTCAGGGGTGATCACGGGCACCATACTTAGTGATGTGCCATCTGTTGAAATCGGCTGCGTGAGTGTGTGCGTGTTTGCCTCGTTCAATGCATTGTAGTATTTCTGTTCCTACTCACCTCACAGTACAGGCCGAGCCCTCTGAATGACTCAATCAGTGGAGCACAGAGCCAGTTCTGCTCGTTATAGCACTGTGAAACACCTATAAATCAGACTAAGAAGAACACAGAAGTGATATAAATGAATTCCTCTTTCTCAGTATTGATCTGTGACCGTTTATAGAACAGTGGTTTATCACCGAACAACAGCCAGCAGGTTGTTTACAGAGCAGTCCACAGCAGGGAGACAAACACTATTAGCCAAGTCCAGCTCATGACATCTAAATGGGGGAGGAACATATTGTTTCTGAAAGCTTATCTATAAAACCTAGTCTAACACAGAGGCACAAGAAAACCAGAGCAGCTCTTGCTCATAAAGTCGATAAAAGTATTTCTCGACAAACCCATATTTGCATGTACAGTTGAAGTCGGAAGTTTGCATACACCTTAGCCAAGTACATTTAATCTCCGTTTTTCACAATTCCTGACATTTATTCAGAGTAAATATTCCCTGTCTTAGGTCAGTTAGGATCACCACTTTATTTTAAGAATGTGAAACGTTATCACATTCCCAGTGGCTCAGAAGTTTACATACACTCAATTATTG
Source organism: Oncorhynchus gorbuscha (assembly GCF_021184085.1). Classification (NCBI taxonomy): domain Eukaryota; kingdom Metazoa; phylum Chordata; class Actinopteri; order Salmoniformes; family Salmonidae; genus Oncorhynchus; species Oncorhynchus gorbuscha. The sequence continues at coordinate 69,387,121 of NC_060188.1, forward strand.
CCTTTAAATTGTTTAATTTGGGTCAAACGTTTTGGGTAGCCTTCCACAAGCTTCCCACAATAAGTTGGGGGAATTTTGGCCCATTCCTCCTGACAGAGCTGGTGCAACTGAGTCAGGTTTATAAGCCTCCTTGCTCGCACACGCTTTTTCAGTTCAGTGTTTTATAGGATTGAGTTCAGCGCTTTGTGATGGCCACTCCAAAACCTTGACTTTGTTGTCCTTATGCCATTTTGCCACAACTTTGAAAGTATGCTTGGGGTCATTGTTCATTTGGAAGACCCATTTGTGACCAGGCTTTAACTTCCTGACTGATGTCTTGAGATGTTGCTTCAATATATCCACATAATTTTCAACTTGGCACCGTCATAGGATGCCACCTTTCCAACAAGTCTGTTTGTCAAATTTCTGTCCTGCTAGATCTGCCCCAGTCAACTGTAAGTGCTGTCCTCAGGTTGCAAAACTCACTACCGAGTTCCAAACTGCCTCTGGATGCAAAGTCAACACAATAACTGTTCGTCGGGAGCTTCATGAAATGGTTTTCCATGGCCAAGCAGCTGCACACAAGCCTAAGATCACCATGCGCAATGCCAAGCGTTGGCCTGAGTGGTGTAAAGCTCACCGCCATTGGACTCTGGAACAATGGAAATGGGTTCTCTGGAGTAATAAATCACACTTCACCATCTGGCAGTCAGATGAACGAATCTGGGTTTGACGGATGCTAGGAGAACGCCACCTGCTCGAATGCATAGTGCCAATTGTAAAGTTTGGTGGAGGATGAATAATGGTCTGGGGCTGTTTTTTATGGTTCGGTCTAGCCCTTTAGTTCTAGTGAAGGGAAATCTTAACGCTACAGCATACATGACATTCTAGACAATTCTGTGCTTCCAACTTTATGGCAACAGTTTGGGGAAGGCCCTTTCCTGTTTAGCATGACAATTCCCCATGCACAAAGCGAGGTCAATACAGAAATGGTTTGTCGAGATCGGTGTGGAAGAACTTGACTAGCCTGTACAGAGCCCTGACCTTAACTCCACCTTTGGAATGCTGACTGCGAGCCAGGCCTAATCGCCCGACATCAGTGCCCAACCTCACTAAGCTCTTGTGGCTGAAAAGAAGTTCCCACAGCAATGTTCTAACATCTAGTGGACAGCATTCCCAGAAGAGTGGAGGCTGTTATAGCAACAAAGGGGGGACCAAGTCCATATTAATGCCCATGATTTTGCAATGAGATTTTTGTAGAGCAGGTGTCCACATACTTTTCATAATGTAGTGTACTTTAGTGCTTTTGATGGGAATAATATTGTATGTTTTTGTGCGTGATACTCCACCTGTAAACATGAAAGGTCATGCTGGTTGTTTAAGGACATACAGCCTCTCTCCCTCTAGAATGCTTCCAGTATGAGTGTGAATGCACAGAGACATGTTTCAGACCCTCCCTGTGTTAGAATGAAACGTTTTGCCCAGCCTTTCCCCCTAATCATTATTTCTGAGTTTCAGCCCAGTCTCAGTCAGTACAGTGAGAAAAATGTGCCTTTTCGCAGGAGTACAAAAATAGCAGCCATTATTCTTTGTTAGTGTGTGTCTAGACATTTGCACAATCTGAGCTACACCCTTTTGAGGCCCTGTGATTGCGTGTGTGTGTGTGTGTGTGTGTGTGTGTGTGTGTGTGTGTGTGTGTGTGTGTGTGTGTGTGTGTGTGTGTGTGTGTGTGTGTGTGTGTGTGTGTGTGTGTGTGTGTGTGTGTGTGTGTGTGTGTGTGTGTGTGTGTGTGTGTGTGTGTGTGTGTGTGTGTGTGTGTGTGTGTGTGTGTGTGTGTGTGTGTGTGTGTGTGCATGCTTGCATGCATGTGTGCTTGTGTGTGTGTCAGGGTGTGTTGTTGTGACGAGATGGCCTCTATATACTATAGGATTGATCCTGTCTACTTGTCCTCCCATCGATCACCCTCATCTAATCTCTATCTCTGTCTCCCTTTAACCCCTTTTCTTCCCGTTCCTTCTTTTCTCCCCTTCTGTCTCTTTCTCGTTCTGCCCTATTCCCCAGTCCTCTTACTCTAACCCACACACTGTTCTTCAGAAAGGACCACTTTGTTGATACTCCAAGTATACTGTAAAACATTGAATATCTGCTTAAAACAAGGCCCCAATTGCTGTTCTTTTGCATCTACTATCATTGTCAGTTCTTGTGGCCTATGTATTATGGCCATTTCTGTTGTTGGCTGAGCAGTGCTCCTGTATTTGCCTTGTACTATACTGTTCCTACTCCGTGCACTCAGACTCAGTAACTCATTCACGAATCCCAGAGAAAACAGAGATGCGTGACTCCTGGCCTCCTTAACCCATTTGGTCTTCCTTGAGGGCATATTATGAATTTATGGCTGTTAAGCTGAGGCCATTGTGGATGTCCACACTCCAAGGCCTGCACTCCATTGCGCCGGCCAGCATGTTGATATTTTCCCTCCCCTGTGTCATGGCAGGGGTGGTGTGGCGAATAAAGCAGGATTGGTGGGGCTCTGTTCAGACATCTCCATACATCACAATGAAGGAGTGGGGTTTCCCTCTGCCTGTCTGTCTGCCAGACCTCCATCTGACAATGAAACTGGAGCGTGTGTGTGTGTGTGTGTGTGTGTGTGTGTGTGTGTGTGTGTGTGTGTGTGTGTGTGTGTGTGTGTGTGTGTGTGTGTGTGTGTGTGTGTGTGTGTGTGTGTGTGTGTGTGTGTGCGTGCGTGCGTGCGTGCGTGCGTGCGTGCGTGCGTGCGTGCGTGCGTGCGTGCGTGTGCGTATCTGCAGAGAAGAATTGGAGATACTCCCCAAATACAGTTGTAGCGTCATACCCAAGAAGATTCGAGGCTGTAATCACTGCCAGAGATGCTTCAACAAAGTACTGAGTAAAGGGTCTGAATACTTATGTAAATGTGATATTTCAGTTATTATTTTTCTAAAAAACTTTTTTGCTTTGTCATTATGGGGTATTGTGTGTAGATTGATGAGGGAAAAAAACAATTGAATCCGATTTATAATCAAATTGAATAATTCAAGGAGTTTGAATACTTTCTGAATGCACTGTATACAAACACAGGGACTTAAGATGTGTGCATGTGCACTCAGCTGGTGTATACATTTTCCTTTCAACCAGAGAAAGATTTCGTTTCAACAAGGAGTTAGAAAGTCATAAAGACAGAAGGTATCCATGTAATTGAATATGATGATGATGATGATGATGATGATGATGATGATGATGATGATGATGATGATGATGATGTTGATGATGATGATGATGAGGAAAACTTAAGGCCTTCCAGGGGGCTTGTGTCTTAGTAAGCGTCCCCTTTCCATCTGTGGCCCCAGCTGTCGTCTAGTCACATGCCGAGCCCGATCAGCTATAACAATAGAGGTCAGAGGTCATAATATCAGCACTGGGCTCTCCCATTGTGCCCCCAGCAGCCTGGTGTTCATTGTTTGGCTTGACACTGCACAAGGCCAAAAGCATTAGTGTGATGTAACTACTGACTGTATTATCTACTTATACATTGTAATATGTATTGGATTGTTTTGCAGTGATTTCTACATCCAATTAGATATGGCAGTGTTCTAAAAAAACATTTAAATCAGATACAAATAACTTTAAAATAACATAAAAATGTAAGCCCCAATGTCATCTGAATACAAGTTAGTTTACCTGTTGCATGCTTACTGAAGGGAGCTTAACATTTGTTGTTCCAAAGCACCTCCTTGTGGTGATAGAGGTGTGACGTGATTCTGAAAGGACCATGCAGTCAAAAACGTTGTTTTATTTATATTTCCACACTACGAGGTTGGAATAATACTGTGAAATTGTGAAAATTATGTAATGCCCTTTTAGTGTAAGAGCTGTTTTGGAAGGATGGAGATTTGGTCTTCCATGGTGACATCACCATGCGGTAAATTAGTTAATAGACCAACAAGAAAGCGATTTCCAAACCTCTCTGCCAAGATCAGCTCATTTTCCTTCCTCACTTAAACCACTCCCAGGTCAGGACTCTGACTGGGCAACTCCGGAAGGTGTATTTTCTTCTGTTGAAGCCATTCTGTTGTTGATTTACTTCTGTGATTTGGGTCATTGTCCCGTTGCATCACCCAACTTCTGTTGAGCTTCAATTGGCAGACAGATAGACTTACATTCTCCTGCAAAATGTTTTGATAAACTTTGGAATTCATTTTTCCATCGATGATAGCAAACTGTCCAGGCCCTGAGGCAGCTAAGCAGCTCCAAACCATGATGCTCTCTCCACCATACTTTACAGTTGGGATGAGGTTTTGATGTTGGTGTGCTGTGCCTTTTTTTCTCCACACATAGTGTTGTGTGTTCCTCCAAACAACTCAACTTTAGTTTTATCTGTCCACAGAATATTTGGCCAGTAGCGCTGCAGAACATCCAGATGCTCTTTTGCGAACTTCAGATGTGCAGCAATGTTTGTTTTGGACAACAGTGGCTTCTTTCGTGGTGCCCTCCCATGAACACCATTCTTGTTTAGTGTTTTACGTATCGTAGACTCGTCAACCGAGATGTTAGCACGTTCCAGTCTTGAGCTGACACTAAGATTCGACTTAATCTCATTGAGCATTCTGCGCTGTGCTCTTGCAGTCATCTCTTGCAGTCATCTCAGTCAATTACCTGGTAAAATAACAGATAAATAAAACATTTGCCTAGAGGTTCACATACTTTTCCAACCTACACTGTGAATGTTTAAATGATGTATTCAATATAAACAAGAAAAATACCAAATGTGTGTGTTATTTGTTTAAGCAGACTGTGTTTGTCTATTGTTGTGAAGATGAAGATCAGATAAAATCTTACGACCAATTTATGCAGAAATCCAGGTAATTCCAAAGGGTTCACATACTTTTTCTTGCCACTATATATACAGTTGAAGTCGGAAGTTAACATACACCTTAGCCAAATACAATTAAACTCTGTTTTTCACAATTACTGACATTTAATACTTGTAAAAATTCCCTGTTAGGTCAGTTAGGATCACCACTTTATTTTAAGAATGTGAAATGTCAGAATAATAGTAGAGAGAATTATTTATTTAAGCTTTTATTCCTTTCATCACATTCCCAGTGGGTGAGAGGTTTACATACACTCAATAAGTATTTGGTAGCATTGCCTTTAAATTGTTTAATTTGGGTCAAACGTTTCAGGTAGCCTTCCACAAGCTTCCCTCAATAAATTGGGTGAATCTTGGCCCATTCCTCCTGACAGAGCTGCTGTAACTGAGTCAGGTTTGTAGGTATCCTTAATCGCAATCACTTTTTTCAGTTCTGCCCACAAATTTTCTGTGGGATTGAGGTCAGAGCTTTGTGATGGCCACTCCAATACCTTGACTTTGTTGTCCTTATGCCATTTTGCCACAACATTGGAAGTATGCGTGGGGTCATTATCTATTTGGAAGATTCAAGCTTTAACTTCCTGACTGATGTCTTGAGATGTTGCTTCAATATATCCACATACTTTTCCTGTCTCATGATGCCATCTATTTTGTGAGTGCACCAGTCCCTACTGCAATAAAGTACCCCCACAACATGATGCTGCCACCCCCATGCTTCACGGTTGGGATGGGGTTCTTTGGCATGCAAGACTCCATCTTTTTCCTCTAAACATAACGATGGTCATTATGGCCAAACAGTTCTATTTTTGTTTCATCAGACCAGAGGACATTTCTCCAAAAAGTACGATCTTTGTCCCCATGTGCAGTTGCAAACCGTAGTCTGGCTTTTTCATGGCGGGTTTGGAGCAGTGGCTTCTTCCTTGCTGAGTGACCTTTCAGGTTATGTCGATATAGGACTCGTTTTACTGTGGATATAGATACTTTTGTACCTGTTTCCTCCAGCATCTTCATAAGGTTATTTGCTGTTGTTCTGGGATTGATTTGAACTTTTCGCACCAAAGTACGCTCATCTCTAGGAGACAGGTCTCCTTCCTGAGCGGTATGATGACTACTATTGTTTGTACAGATGAACGTGGTACCTTCAGGCGTTTGGAAATTGCTCCCAATGATGAACCAGACTTGTAGGGGTCTACAAAAAAGTTCTGAGGTCTTGGCTGATTTCTTTTGAATTTCCCATGATGTCAAGCAAAGAGACACTGAGTTTGAAGGTAGGCCTTGAAATACATCCACAGGTACACCTCCAATTTACTAAAATTATGTCAATTAGCCCCTATCAGAAGCCTCTAAAGCCATGACGTAATTTTCTGGAATTCTCCAAGCTGTTTAAATGCACAGTCAACTTAGTGTATGTAAACTTCTGACCCACTGGAATTGTGATACAGTGAAATAATTTGACACACAAGTGTAACGGGACTCGTCTGAAAGTAACCGGTACCAATAAAATAAATGAATGGAAGTATGAAGGTAGATTTGTGCCTACCCAAAATAGGGGTTAAATGCAGTGCCTTCAGAAAGTATTCAGACCCCTTGACTTTTTCCACATTTTGTTACAGTCTTATTCTAAAATTGATCAAGTATTTTTTTCCCCCTCATCAGTTTACACTCAAGATCCCATAATGACAAAACAAAAACAGGTTTTTAGAAATGTTTGCTCATTTATATTTAAAAAAACTGAAGTATAACATTTAAATAAGTATTCATACCTTTTACTCTGTACTTTGTTGATGTACCTTTGGCAGCGATTACAGCCTTGAGTCTTCTTGGGTATGAAGCAACAAGCTTGGCACACCTGTATTTGGGGAGTTTCTCCCATTCTTCTCTGCAGATCCTCCCAAGCTCTGTCAGGTTGGATGGGGAGCATTGCTGCACAGCTATTTTCAGATCTCTCCAGAGATGTTCGATCGGGTTCAAGTCTGGGTTCTGGCTGAGCCAGTCCTGCGTTGTCTTCGCTGTGTGCTTAGGGTCGTTGTTCTGTTGGAAGGTGAACCTTCGCCCCAGTCTGAGGTCCTGAGCGCTCTGGAGTAGGTTTTCATCAAGGATCTTGTCGTACTTTGCTCCGTTCATCTTTGCCTCGATCCTGACTAGTCTCCCAGTTCCTACCGGTCCCTGACTAGTCTCCCATGCTTCACTGTATAGATGGTGCAAGGTTTCCTCCAGACATGATGCTTGACATTCAGGCCAAAGCGATCAATCTTGGTTTCATCAGACCAGAGAATCGTGTTTCTCATGGTCTGAGAAACTTTAGGTGCCTTTTGGCAAACTCCAAACGGGCTGTTTTGTGCCTTTTACTGAGGAGTGGCTTCCGTCTGGCCGCTCTACCATAAAGGCCTGATTGGGGGAGTGCTGCAGAGATGGTTGTCCTTCTGGAAGGTTCTCCCATCTCCACAGAGGAACTCTGGAGCTCTGTCAGAGTGTCCATCGGGGTCTTGGTCACCTCCCTGACCAATGCCCTTCTACCCCGATTGCTCAGTTTGGCTGGGCGGCCAGCTCTAGGAAGAGTCTTGGTGGTTCCAAACTTCTTCCATTTAAGAATGATGGAGGCCACTGTGTTCTTGGGGACTTTCAATGCTGCAAAAATGTTTTGTTACCCTTCCCCAGATCTGTGCCTCGACACAATCATGTCTTGGAGCTCTACGGACAATTTCTTCGACTTCATGGCTTGGTTTTTGCTCAGACATGGATTGTCAACTGTGGGACCTTATATAGACAGGTATGTGCCTTTCCAAATCATTTCAAATTAATTGAATTTACCACAGGTGAACTTCAATCAAGTTGTAGAAACATCTCAAGGATGATCAATGGAAACTGGATGCACCTGAGCTTAATTTCGAGTCGCATATAGCAAAGGTTCTGAATACTTATGCAAATTAGGTATTTCTGTTTTTATATTTAACAAATGTGCAAACATTTCTAATGTTTCGCTTTTCCATCATGGGGTATTGTATGTAGATTGCTGACAATTTTGTTTAATTTATTATTTAATCTATTTTAGAAATAAGGCTGTAACCTAACAAAATGTGGAAAATTAAAGGGGTCTGAATACTTTCCAAAAGCACTCTATGTGTAAATTATATATATATATTTAAATATTTCATGAGTTTTCTTATATCTCCTAGATAAACGACAAACACTTAAAAACCTTGTTTCTAATTATAAAATGTTTTGTCTTTTTTTTCATTTATGAATGTGTTATTTAACGTGTTTCTCTGGGCTATAGCTGTAAGCCAGATTCAATATTTTATCAAATTACTTATTTTTATACCTAAATTTCAAATCAAATAGCTAAATGATCCATAGTATGACCGTCTTAAAGAAATTTAGAACACCACAACCACAACCCTAACCTTGGTTTACGCTACTTTTCTCTTTGGCTCCTCCCTTTGACCCAAGGTGCAGGAGTCCGGCTCAATTTAACACTGAATATGCTCATCCAATCCATGTTGATGGATTGTGTTTATGTTTCTTAGCCACACTCATAGAAATAGAAAGTCATAGCAGTAGAAAGTTTAATGAACATTTGGTTAAATTATTTATTAATTCAAGATCATACAGGCTTTGCAAAGAGGGGCAGTTCTTCCGTTCAACAGTTACATCTAGCACACATAGTGATACATTTTATAGATAGACAGGTCATACGTAAGATCATAGTCCAGATATATGCAAAAATTGTAGATTTTCACATTTGTGCTTTACATCAAGTAAATACACCAATTATCACTCAATCTATCAATGAAATTCTGGTTAGAATGGATTTAGATATGGCCTTAACCCTTTCATAATCATTGCACAACACCTTACACATTTAAAATACATATTTGTTTGCCCCAAACTTGGAGATTATGATAGTCAGTCAAAGATATTAAAGCTGAGATCTGCGAAAGGTGAAACAGTGCAATGTTTTCGGCGCATTTGTTATTGTTTTGATTTTGAGACAGAGGATATGAGCATCCAGCATTGTGGTAAAAAAAAAACTGCCGTTCCATCATGATTGCATTACAGAGGAGACTGGTGGGAGGAGCTGTAAGAGGATGGGCTCATTGTAATGGCTGAAATTGAATAAATGGAACAGTATCAAACATGGAAACCATATGCTTGACTATGTTCCATTGACTCCATTCCAGCCATTACAATGAGCTCATCCTCTTACAGCTCCTCCCACCAGCCTCCTCTGCCATGCAATGATGTCTGAGGGGAAAAAAACAGTGTTCATTGTTTGAAGTAACTTCTTTGTTGTTGTAATAGAGCAAACAAGACGTTTCACCGATAAGGATTCCAGCTTTAACATTGTAACAATTTTCACACACACATTCACACATTACAGTATGTGTACACGGTGACTACCACAAGTCCCCAGCTTTTTTTCAGTCTCTTAAAACATTGTACACAAATATCACATAAATGTTATATTTCCTTTTGATATATTTACAATATCTTACAGCTTTCAACACAACCAATAAATAGGCTTAACTTTTATAGAGATTGGACACAAATTAACGTCTGATGTTCTCCTTAAACCATGTCGGTCCCATCAGAGTTTGAACAGTGATATGTTTGTGAGCTGCTGTGGCTGCTTCTGAGTAAAGACATTGAAAACAAATGTCCTGTGTGTGTCCATTGGCCTGGCTCTGTGACTGATCAGTCCTCTCTGCTGATGTCACTTGTATTCCCTGGCGACACGGACTGGAGCAGTAGTCAGAGAGAGAAAGGCCTGGAGGAGAGTAGCTCTGTGACAACCCAGATAGCTCCGTGACAACCCAGCCCACATTTTTACACAGGGTCTCTCCAGAAGTAGTCCAAGTGCAGGGGTCAAGAGTCACAGGGCAGTCCTCCAAAGGCCTGAGTGTGCAGAGACTGTTAGATTTACATCGGGGCCTAGAGAGAGATGTAACTGTTAACCTATCTTTAAGTGTTCTAAAAATCATAAATCAAGGAAATCACAGCAGATGATCAATTGAAGGAACACTCAACACTTGAAATACACATGTAATTGCAAACAGCCACACTGCTTTCAGTACAGGTTTAACAAAATTAACTACTTACCTGGAGACATGGGTACTCTGTGTCTTAGAGCTAGGTTAGCATTAGCCTTTAACAGTTGCACTGATCTCTGCCCTGTGCTGAGCCAGCCTGTGGCGACTGGCGAAGCTGCCTCACCGTTGTGTCACCATACTGGATCCCTGAGCCCATCCGTTCCGGGTCTAACTCACCTACAGATGAGACACATCCACATATTAAACACATTAGAAAATCAATGAATAGATATACAGTACAGTTCACAGTTCCACAGTTCAGTACAGTTCACACACAGTTGTCAATTTAAGTCATGTGAATGCATTTTTTACATTTTTTATTTCACCTTTATTTAACCAGGTAAGCTAGTTGAGAACAAGTTCTCATTTGCAACTGCGGCCTGGCAAAGATAAAGCATAGCAGTTCGACACATACAACCACACAGAGTTACACATGGAATGAACAAAATATACAGTCAATAATACAGTATAAAAAAAAGAAAACAAAGTCTATTTACAGTGAGTACAACTGAGGTAGGATAAGGGAGTTACGGCAATAAATAGGCCATGGTGGCGAAGTATAGCAATTAAACACTGGAATGGTAGATGTGCAAAAGTTGGATGTGCAAGTAGAGATACTGTGGTGCAAAAGGAGCAAAATAAATAAATACAGTATGGGAATGAGGTAGATAGATGAGCTGTATACAGTTGGGCTATGAGCAGGTGCAGTGATCTGTCGGTTGTAACAGTGTTTCCTAGCCTCAGAGCAGTGGGTAGCTGGGATGAGGTGCTCTTATTCTCCATGGACTTTACAGTGTCCCAGAACTTTTTTGAGTTTGTACTGCAGGATGCAAATTTCTGTTTAAAAAAGCTAGCCTTAGCTTTCCTAAATGCCTGTGTATATTGATTCCTAACTTCCCTGAAAAATTGCATATCACGGGGGCTATTCAATGCTAATGCAGAACGCCACAGGATGTTTTGCATGCAATTCCCTAGTGCAAAACATGGCTCCTCGTGCAGCTATTAGTAAGAAGTGAGTATAAGTGTGTGTGTTATTACCTGAATCTATCTTGTTGAGGATAGTGCGACCACATTTAAGGAAGGCCTCCTCCACATTCTCTCCTGTGAGGGCACTCGTCTCCAGGAACATCAGTTCTGTTTTTATAACAACAAAGAGAGACAACATGGATAAAAGGACCAATCTCCTTTATCTATAGTCACAAACATCACCAGTCTTTAAAGTCGCAAACATCACTTGTCTTTAAAGTCGCAAACATCACCCGTCTTTATAGTCACAAACATCACCCGTCTTTAAAGTCGCAAACATCATCCGTCTTTAAAGTCGCAAACATCACCCGTCTTTATAGTCGCGAACATCACCCGTCTTTATAGTCGCGAACATCACCCGTCTTTATAGTCACAAACATTACCCGTCTTTATAGTCACAAACATTACCCGTCTTTATAGTCGCAAACATCACCCGTCTTTATAGTCGCAAACATCACCCGTCTTTAAAGTCGCAAACATCACCCGTCTTTATAGTCACAAACATTACCCGTCTTTATAGTCGCAAACATCACCCGTCTTTAAAGTCGCGAACATCACCCGTCTTTATAGTCGCAAACATCACCCGTCTTTATAGTCACAAACATCACCTGTCTTTATAGTCACAAACATCACCTGTCTTTATAGTCACAAACATCACCTGTCTTTATAGTCACAAACATCACCTGTCTTTATCGTCACAATGGGGCGGCAGGGTAACCTAGTGGTTAGAGCATTGGACTAGTAACCGAAAGGTTGCAAGTTCGAATCCCCGAGCTGACAAGGTACAAATCTGTCGTTCTGCCCCTGAACAGGCAGTTAACCCACTGTTCCTAGGCCGTCATTGAAAATAAGATTTTGTTCTTAACTGACTTGCCTAGTAAAATAAAGCTAAAATAAATCAATAAAAAGTCGCAAACATCAACCGTCTTTCGAGCACTACGCAGGGTCAAATCAAATTATATTTGTCACATGCGCCAAACACAACAGGTGTAGACTTTACCGTGAAGTGCTTACTTACGAGCCCTTTCCCAACATTGCAAACTTAAAAACGAAGAAGATTTACTAATAAAAATTGAAAATAGTAACACAATAAATAACAATAACGAGGCTATATAGAAGGAGTACTGGTACCGGGTCAATGTGCAGGGGTACGAAGTAATTGAGGTAATGTAAGTAGGGATAAAAGTGACTATGCAATCAGGATAGATAATAAACAGATTAGCAGCAGCGTATGTGGAGTATGTGAAAGTGTGTGTGGCGTCAATATGCATGTGTGTGTGTGTGTTTTGTGTGAGTTATTGTGTGCAGTGAGTCCAGTGAGTGTGCATTGACTCAGTGTAAGAGAGTCAGTGCAAAAAAAGAGTCAATGCATTAGTCCGGTTAGCCATTTGATTAACTATTCAGCAGTCTTATGGCTTGGGGGTAGAAGTTGTTCAGATGCCTTTTGGTCCCAGACTTATATAGTCATCAGGCTACATTATCACAATGCATGGTCATTAGGCTACATTACCGTTCTCCTGGGCGAAGCGGGCCGCCTCAAGGAAGGTGACCTCTCTGTCAGCCTCCAGGTCTTTCTTGTTCCCACACAGGATGATGACGATGTTTGGACTGGCCAGCGTTCGAGCGTCTGTTAACCAGTTGGTCAGGGCATTATACGTTTCCCGACTTGGTTACACAGACAGATAGACACAGAGGTATAATTATGTTTAAAATTCACTGACATGGCTGCAACGGAATAAAGTGATATTATGAACTGTGACTGTTGACTTGGAATTGGTCTAAATCAGAGTCTTACCTGGTGATGTCATAAACCAGGAGAGCCCCTGCTGCCCCTCTGTAATAACTGCGAGTCACTGACCTGAAAGTATGGGGGGGAAAGAGTCAGAGCAGACTCTTAGAACATCCACAAATACTATCTCATGATCTAATATATTATTATATTATTATTATTATTATTATTATTATTATATATATTAATCCAATCTATCTGATGATCTCATCCCAGTCATTTGAATGTCTCTCAAATGACCCCAGTAACAACCTCTCTCCGATCAAATGAACATCCTGCTGAGATAACATTAGACAGTCATGCACAGATAACATGCTTCCTGTTAATGTGCACTATTTAACTTATTTTAAATTAAATGTTTATTTAACTAGGCAAGTCAGTTAAGATCAAATTATTATTTACAATGACGGCCTACCCCGGCCAAACCCTAACCACGACAACGCTGGGCCAATTGTGCCCCACCCTATGGGACTCCCAATCACGGCAGCTTGTGATACAGCCTGGAATTGAACTGGTAGTGACGCCTCTAGCATTGAGATGCAGTGCTTTAGACCACTGCCCCACTCAGGAGCCCAGTAAAGCTACCTACCGGAATCGTTCCTGTCCAGCTGTGTCCCAGATCTGCAGCTTGATCGTCTTACCGGCGACCATCACCACCCGGGAGCCAAACTCCACCCCAATGGTGTGGCTGGAGTCCTGCTTGACTACATGGTACAGAACAGAAAACACAGTACAGTACAGACACCATAGTTAATTACACTCTCTGTTACATTTGGTAGAGGAGCATTGCTGTCATCTTTCATGTTGTGTGATACAGCTTAATGTAAAAGTAGAGTAAACTTATCCAGAAACCTGGTAGTGAATACCATTACAGTACCCTACGTTAACATTACAGTACCATGTCCGTGGGGGCAGTGATCTTTAAGACATGACCTCTTTCTGGAAGTTCAACATAATCACTATAATAACAATTTGACTTACACTTGTTTTCTATAAATTGATGGAGAAGACAGGATTTCCCTGATCCTGCACTTCCAATCACCAAGAATTTAAAAAGGAAATCTGGAAAAGAATAATGGGGGGAAAAAATCAATAATACATTTACTACATCACACGACGACAGACTGACCACAAGGCGGAAGCCATGAGCAGGGTGTTGTTGAAAGCCACGAGCAATGTAATTAATTTTCTCACAATTTAAACAGAAGCAGTGGTTAGGGTTCCTGGCGACGACTGATAAAGATTTAGAAAACTAGATGTTGTAAGTAATGGTTGACAACTTGCTATAGGCGGCTGTCTAGCTTGCAAGCTTCATCTTGTTTCTTGTCCCAGACGAAAGAACGGACATTAACGTTAGGAGACAGTGAAGCCAGATATTGCTTTGCTTACCATACGTTTCTGTCATTTCCTTTGATGTCTTCAAGCTCTTCAAGTGCCGCAATGTCAATTACAAACTATTTTCTTATCAAATATGAAGACTATATTTCACAAATTGGCATAAATCCCATTTAATCAGAAGAGTTCATCTAATTTACCATCCAAGACAGAGGCATAGGGTTGACAGGACGTGATGACGAAAATTGCAACGCTCTTGCTACGTAAAATTATTTGTTTACCGAGGTTGTAACAAGTTACCACAGTCACAAAGTCAGAATTGTATATCGTTAAAATTCATAAAAACAAAAAGTAGCTTTTTGGTATTAATTTAAGGTTACGGTTTGGCATAAGGTTAGAAATGTGGTTAAGGTTAGATTTTAAATCAGATTTTAAGAACATTCATTGTAAAATAGGCGGGGTTTATGACTGTGGCTGTGCTAAATAGTGACGACCGTTTTCAGAGAGGTGTCAAGATAACTGTGGTGCATAATCTTGGACATAGCTTCTGTTGCCTGTAGCTGTTTGATCTATATTTTACGCTGACTCAACCTGTCAGTTGCAATACTTTTGATGATAACATGTATTCAGCTATTATTTGTGGATCATTTAGTTATATTAATTGCTACATTGTAATTACTTCGTCACTCCGACCTATTTATTGCCTTACCTCCCTAATTTTACCTCATTTGCACACGCTGTATATAGACTTTTCTATTGGGTTATTGACTGTACGTTTGTTTATTCCATGTGTAGCTCTGTGTTGTTGTTTGTGTCGCACTACTTTGCTTTATCTTGGCCAGGTCGCAGTTGTAAATGAGAACTTGTTCTCAACTGGCCTACCTGGTTAAATAAAGGTGAAATAAAATAACAAAAAATATTTCTGATAATTATTTAGGCCTACATAATCATAAAATGTTGTAGAATTATTTATTTTTATGAATAATTAAACTATATAGCCTAATGTGCATGTGTGTTTGTCTGTCTATCTGCCTGTCTGTCGTCTTTCTGTCTGTCCTCATCCTTTGACAGTGACATTCTGAGATGCCAAAAAATATGAATTAATAGGAGCCGTTAAGAAATTGTGAAACATTTATTCAACAATTTAAACAAAAATCCCCCCAAAAGTTTGCCACTTTTGAGTAAGTACCCATTCACCCATTCTCACACTTACTTTGAGAAGTACCCATTCTCACACTTACTTTGAGTAAGTACCCATTCTCACACTTTGAGTGTACTCTCAAAGTCAATTACAGTTTTGGGCATGTGGTTAGATAGCCAGTATTCACCCTGTGTTGTCTTAAGATGGCATGTGTTATGTGGTATAAAAACAAATATTTGACTCATGACAAGGCAAGCTTGTTGTCTTTTAGATTTAAATTTTAAAAATCCTCCTGACTTGACCTGGAGGCATAAGTGAGCGATTTCCTCTTAGATAGGCCAGCTGTAAAGTCGTAATTGGCTATAATTTATTTTAAAAATGAACAAAAACAAAAATGTACTTTTTGGTCTTAATTTAAGGTTAGTGTTAGGCATTAGGGTTAGCAGTGTGGTTAAGGTTAGGTTTAAAATCTGATTTTATGACTTTGTGTCTGTCAGCTAGTGCCTCGAGAACAAGATTTGTGACGAAGAATGATGCATTTGTCTGTAAACATCTTCAGTAGGCCTATATGTACCAAGACCAAACATTGGATTTGAAATCTTGCTTCCAAGATTTCAGACACCACAAAAAAAATGGAAATATGGAAATATAAAAGCACCAGTAGCCTCCCAAATCCCCCCCCCCCCCCCCCCCGCATGTACCCCAACTCCCCTCGTCAGAGTTGCCTAGCCCCTGATCCCAGGTGGCATGATAAGATAAGAAGTATGAGTGACCCCCCTCTTTTCCCATAGATCCCCCTCTCTCTGTCTCATCACTTTGACTTGAGTTTGTGTTTTGGGGCCGGGGTGGGAGTGGGGGTTGTGGCAGATGTAGTCGCAGGAGAGGGTCTCAGTTTACTGTACAACATCTTAAACCTGCAAAGACAAAAGGGATCCTTTCAAAATGGGGAAGTCAGTGTTTTTTTGAATGGCGTCAAAAAATGACATACATTAAGAGATATTTGTAATGTGGCTAGCAAAGGTTTGTTGGGTTATTGTGACATGAATGTTCTAGAACAGGATATTAAATGTCCCTGTAGGGTTTAGTGATAAAATTAGCCATATAAAAGATGAGAACAGTCATATCAGTCATTTGAACAGGCTTGTGCAGCACTTACAAGTTTTTGATTTTCCTCAGGAGGCCTCTGACCGCTTTGCTAATCCTTTTCATTCGCCCCTGTCGTCCAAACACGTGTAGATTAGACACAGTCCTTTGTTTGCGGCTGTTATGTGGATTACATTATAATAATCTCTCAACAACTAGTCTATGAACAATAGGAGCTCACTGCCTCACCTGCATTTGTTTGTAGAACAGAGGAAGAGAGAAAACACAGATGACACCTGCGAAAGAGACAGAGAAGGAAATCAGATCAACAAACTATGTTCACGTTATTATTTACAGATCAGAGCAGTTAGGGGAGTTTCAAGTATGAATGAAACAGGACTTATTAGGAGATAATTATCAGATGTATGAGGATGGTTCTGTAGGACCGTGTGGTGTAAGACAGTCATATAGACAGGTGTTGAGTGGATTAGTAGGGTCTCACCAACTATCACCAGGGTCAGACCATTGGTCGTGATGCCCATATAGGTCAACACGTACAGCAGCACCACAAACTGAAAACAGAGCAACAGCTTTTTAGATTGGCATTGTTTGGCAACATAAGCAATAGCATGTGAGCTTATGAAGCAATGATTATGTTTTGTTGATGTATTGTTTAATGTTACTGATGTAAGAGCTCAGGAGAACCAGTTATGTTGTCTGATTCAAGTGCTGGTGATTATGTGACTTTGACTTCTACCTTCCTCCATAGTCCCCACACACATTTGAATTTGTATTATTTATGGTAAAAGGCAGCAGCTACTCTTCCTGGGTTCCAGCTAAATTAAGGCAGTTATACCATCTTTAAAACATTACAATACATTCACAACAGATTTCAGAACACATTAAGTGTGTTCCCTCAGGCCACTACACGACTACCACATATCTACAACACAAAATCCACGTGTAGGTGTGTGTATGTTATTGTTTCTGTGTATGTATGTGTCTGTGCCTGTGTCTGTGTTTGTGTTGCTTCACAGTCTCCGCTGTTCCATAAGGTGTATTTTTATCTGTTTTTTAAATCTAATTTTACTGCTTGCATGAGTTACTTGATGTGGAATAGAGTTCCATGTAGTCATGGCTCTATATAGTACTGTGCGCCTTCCGTAGTCTGTTTTGGACTAAGGGACTGAAGAGACCTCATTACGGTATAGTACAGTAATACACTGAATTTTCTCTTAGTTTTCTGAGGGACATTGGTAATGGCCTCTGACCTTGATGGAGTCCATGATGCTGTCGATGAAGAGCAGGCGTTTGATCTCTGTGATGGCGAAGGCCATCATTAGCACGACCTCCTCCACCACCAACACAGTCTCCTCATCTGTCAGAGAGCTGTCGTCTCCTATATAAGACCTAGTACCACACACACACAGACACATGCACAAACACATCATCAAACAAATACCTAGTTTCAAGAAGAATGTTCTACCAACAGATGCACAGAGCCATTCACAGATGAATGTTGGTTTTTCATGCTCCAATGATTACATATTGAGGTTGAATCATGTTTCTCTAAACTACAGCATTATAACTGCTGTAAACTGTGCTTACTGAAAGGGGTGCACTCCTTCAGGGATCTTCCGTATCAGCTCTAGGAGTTTGTAGTAGAGGCGTAGGGGGAAGGTGAGACACATGATGGAGATACACAGGTAGGACAGCATGGTGACGGAACTGAGTTGGAACAGGCTAGCCAGGCCTATCACCAGCCCTGTGACCACCAGCCCTGTCTTCCCCACATCCCGCCAGTAGATCAGGTCCATTACTGCAAAGAGACAGTGAGAGGATGGAGCGGCTATAGATAATTAAGACCATTATTTATTCATTCATTAATAAGTGGTGGAAGACAATAAGTGAATGAGATGGAGAAATAGATGAGTCGTAGAGATTAACAAGTGACTTCCATTCTGTGAGGATTTTTATTTGTAGTATTTTTGCAGCCACCATTTCAAACATCAGAGTCTGTTGTTCCTCATTGGATGATCTTAGAACAGACTCTGAGCAGCCAAAGAGAGAAAGTTCTGGGTCAAGTTCAATGGCCCTCTCATTTACCTTTGAATACCAAAGATGTTTCTCCAAAAATGATTGAGTAGGGGCAGAGCCAAAAGAGATGAGTTAAAATGAACCCTCTGAGGCTTTGCATTTGTCACACAGCGGGGAGACCTGGGGGTAAAGTCTATGCAATTTGGTTTTGGAGTAGTGAAGTCTATGCATGACTTTGTATTGTATCAATTGATATCTGCTATTGATGGAACAGGAGTGAATTCTAGAAAGGGCTTCTCCCCATAGATCATCTGAGATCTCAATATTTAACTATTTACTCCATGTCTCCTTGAAATGACTAGTAAAAGCCTCTGTACAGTTGGAAAAAAGGAGACTAACTGAGATGAGGTGTTTTGAATTGGGGGGACGCTGTAGCAAATCATACAAAATAATGTTGTACAGGGAGGGTGTCAACATTTTGAATTTTCCCTTTGATATAGTGTCTGACTTGTAAATAACAGGAAAAAACGTGAATGGAAGAGTTTGAATGTATTATTTAATTCAAATCGAATTTTATTAGTCACATGCGCCGAATACAACAGGTGAACAGTGAAATGCTTACTTACGAGACCCTAGCCAACAATGCAGTTTAAACAATATATGAATAAGAATAATAGATAAAAGTAACAAGTAATTAAAGAGCGGCAGTAAAATAACAATAGCGAGACTATATACAGGGGGGTATCAATACAGAGTCAATGTGCAGGGGCACCGGTTAGTTGAGTTAGTATGTACATGTAGGTATTAAAGTACATGTAGTTATTAAAGTGACTATGCATAGATGACAACAGAGAGTAGCAGTGGTGTAAAGAGGGGAAGGGGGGGGCACTACAAATAGTCTGGGTAGCTATTTGACTAGATGTTCAGGAGTCTTATGGCTTGGGGTTAGAAGCTGTTTAAAAGCCTCTTGGACCTAGACTTGGCACTCCAGTACCGCTTGCCACGCAGTAGCAGAGAGAACAGTCTTTGACTCGGGTGGTTGAAGTCTTTGACAATTTTTAGGGCCTTCCTCTGACACCACCTGGTATAGAGGTCCTGGATGGCTGTTTGGCCCCAGT